>NW_022639587.1:508497-510034 GCF_010583005.1 Odontomachus brunneus | reverse complement strand
GTGCTCTCTACGCTACCGCGAAATAACTTATAACCTACCATAACCCAGCATACTTTCGGCCTATGCCCAAAATGTGTACCACTGTGAATGCGCGAGAACACGTATGTGCCACTATGACGGATCTAACGTTATGGGAGTGATTCTGGGATGTTGGAAAAGTATTTTGAAGGTACTGGGTGTGCTACAGAGTCACACAAACACGCGTTGTCATGTCACCCCGGAAACGATACAGAACGAAATAAGCATATCTGACGTAATTTTCGAAAATAGACCTTTTCAAAGGCGAATGTTGCTTTAGAAAACCCTAAAAAACTATCCGAAATAGTGCTCTCTACGCTAACGCGAAATAACTTATAACCTAACATTACATGGGCGACTTTCGGCCTATACGCTGAATAGGAGCCATTGCGCATGCGCGAGAGACCGAATGTTCTATTATGATGGATCTAACGTTATGGGAGTGATTCTGGGATGTTGGAAAAGTATTTTGAAGGTACTGGGTGTGCTACAGAGTCACACAAACACGCGTTGTCATGTCACCCCGGAAACGAAATAAGCATATCTGACGTAATTTTCGAAAATAGACCTTTTCAAAGGCGAATGTTGCTTTAGAAAACCCTAAAAAACAATCCGAAATAGTGCTCCATACGCTAGCGCGAAATAACTTATAACCTAACATTACATGGGCGACTTTCGGCCTATACGCTGAATAGGAGCCATTGCGCATGCGCGAGAGACCGAATGTTCTATTATGATGGATCTAACGTTATGGGGGCGATTTTGGGATATTGGAAAATTATTTTCAAGGGACTGGGTGTGCTACAGAGGCAGCAGAATCCCGCAAAACCGCGTTGTCACCCCGTAATCGACCCAGAACGATATAAGCATATCTGACGTAATTTTCGAAAATAGACCTTTTCAAAGGCGAATGTTTCTTTAGAAAACCCTAAAAAACAATCCGAAATAGTGCTCCATACGCTAGCGCGAAATAACTTATAACCTACCATAACCCTGCCTACTTTCGGCCTATGCCCAAAGTAAGTACCACGGTGCATGCGCGAGAACCCATTAGTGCTACTATGACGGATCTAATGTTACGGGGGTGATTCTGGGACGTTGGAAAAATATTTTCAAGGTACTGGGTGTGCTACGGAGTCACATAAGTACGCGTTGTCACCCCGGAAACGATACAGAACGAAATAAGCATATCTGACGTAATTTTCGAAAATAGACATTTTCAAGGGCGAATGTTTCTTTAAAAAACCCTAAAAAACTATCCGAAATAGTGCTCTCTACGCTAACGCGAAATAACTTATAACCTACCATAACATAGCCTACTTTCGGCCTATGCGCTGAATAAGTACCACTGTGCATGGATCCGCGAGAATCCGTATGTGCTACTATGACAAATCTAACGTTATGGGGGTGATTTTGGGACGTTGGAAAAATATTTTCAAGGTACTGGGTGTGCTACGGAGTCACATAAGTACGCGTTGTCACCCCGGAAACGATACAGAACGAAATAAGCATATCTGAC
>NW_022639587.1:504649-504840 GCF_010583005.1 Odontomachus brunneus | reverse complement strand
CTAATTTTCGAAAATAGACCTTTTCAATGGCGAATGATTCTTTAAAAAACCCTAAAAAATTATCCGAAATAGTGGTCTTTACGCTAACGCGAAATAACTTATAACCTAACATTACATGGGCGACTTTCGGCCTATACGCTGAATAGGAGCCATCACGTATGCGCGAGAGTCCGAATGTTCTATTATGATGG
>NW_022639587.1:503259-504172 GCF_010583005.1 Odontomachus brunneus | reverse complement strand
CTGAGTGTGCTGCAGATTCACACAAACACCCGTTGTCACCTCGGAAACGATACAGTACGAAATAAGCCTATCTGACTTAATTTTCGAAAATAGACATTTTCAAAGGCGAATGTTTCATTATAAAACCCTAAAGAACTATCCGAAATAGTGCTCTCTACGCTAACGCGAAATAACTTATAACCTAACATTACATGGGCGACTTTCGGCCTATACGCTGAATAGGAGCCATTACGCATGCGCGAGAGTCCGAATGTTCTATTATGATGGATCTAACGTTATGGGGGTGATTCTGGGATGTTGGAAAAATATTTTCAAGGTACTGGGTGTGCTACAGAGGCAGCAGAGTCCCGCAAAACCGCGTTGTCACCCCGTAATCGACCCAGAACGATATAAGCATATCTGACGTAATTTTCGAAAATAGGCATTTTCAAAGGCGAATGTTTCATTATAAAACCCTAAAGAACTATCCGAAATAGTGCTCTGTACGCTAACGCGAAATAACTTATAACCTACCATAACATAGCCTACATTCGGCCTATGGGCTGAATAAGTACATCTGTGAATACGCGAGAATCCGTATGTGCTACTATGACAAATCTAACGTTATGGGGGTGATTTTGGGATGTTGGAAAAATATTTTCAAGGTACTGGATGTGCTACAGAGTCACACAAACACGCGTTGTCACCCCTTAATCGACCCAGAACGATATAAGCATATCTAACGTAATTTTCGAAAATAGACATTTTCAAGGGCGAATGTTTCTTTAAAAAACCCTAAAAAACTATCCGAAATAGTGCTCTCTACGCTAACGCGAATTAACTTATAACCTACCATAACATAGCCTACATTCGGCCTATGGGCTGAATAAGTACATCTGTGAATACGCGAGAATCCGTATGTGCTACTATGACA
>NW_022639587.1:502602-502703 GCF_010583005.1 Odontomachus brunneus | reverse complement strand
CAATTATCCCAAATAGTGCTCTCTACGCTAACGCGATATAACTTATTACCTACCATAACATAGCCTACTTTCGGCTAATGCGTAGAATAAGTACCATTGCG
>NW_022639587.1:501142-502490 GCF_010583005.1 Odontomachus brunneus | reverse complement strand
CGTAATTTTCGAAAATAGACCTTTTCAAAGGCGAATGTTTCTTTAGAAAACCGTAAACAATTATCCCAAATAGTGCTCTCTACGCTAACGCGATATAACTTATTACCTACCATAACATAGCCTACTTTCGGCTAATGCGTAGAATAAGTACCACTGTGGATGCGGGTGAATCCGTATGTGCTACTATGACGAATCTAACGTTATGGGGGTGATTCTGGGATGTTGGAAAAATATCTTAAATGTACTGGGTGTGCTACAGAGTCACACAAACACCCGTTGTCACCTCGGAAACGATACAGAACGAAATAAGTATATCTGACGTAATTTTCGAAAATATACATTTTCAACCGCGAATGTTTCTTTAAAAAACCCTAAAAAACTATCTCAGATTGTGCTCTATCTGCTAACGCTATGTGACCTGTAACCTGCAATAACATGACCGACTTCCGTCCCATACGCAGGATAGGTACCATTGCGCATGGGCGAATATCGAAATAGACTACTACGATATGTCTAGCTTTATGGGTGCAACGTCGGGATATTGACAAATTATTTTCAAGTTTCCGGTAGTGATACTGAGTGAGTTGTGTGACACTAATACTCTTTGTCATTCTGAAGACGATGCAAAGCATGATATGCACACTTAACCTCTATTGCGAAGTTGAACTGTCATAACCGCAAAAATTACTTTAAAATACTGTAAGAAATCACCCGAAAATATACTCTACATGCTAAGACTATATGACCTAACCTGCAGTAAAATTTTCATCCCATGCGCAAAATAGGTATCACTGCGCATGCTCGATAATCCGAATATAATGCTAAGGTGAATCTAACATTATGGGCGCGATTTTGGGATATTGACAAATTATTTTCAACATTCTGGGAGCGATACTGAGGGAGTAGAGTGACACTTATACTCGTTGTCATTCAGGAGACGATGCCGAGGGAAATACGCAGACTTGACGTTTTTTGCGAAATTGAATTCTTACAAACACTTAAATTACTTTAAAGGAACGTGAAAAATTACCTTAGAATATGCTCTACATGCTAATAGATTATGACTTAACCTGCAGTAACACGACCAACTTTCGGCCCTTGCGCAGAGTAGGTACCACTGTGCATGCGCGAAAATCCGAATAGAAAGCTACGATGGATATAATATTATGGACACGACTTTAAGATATTGGCAAATTATTTTCACGATTCTGGGAGTGATACTGAGGGAATAGAGTGACATTCTTTGTCATACAAGAGTGATACTGAGGGAATAGAGTAACATTCTTTGTCATACAAGAGACAATGCAGAGCGAAGTACGCACAGTTTACGTTATTTTCGAAAATGTAC
>NW_022639587.1:499754-501132 GCF_010583005.1 Odontomachus brunneus | reverse complement strand
CTGCACATACACACACTACACTACAGCAAAGTAAATCGCATTGATTTATAAACATGCATTACATGGAAAGACTTTTTGTCTTTCTATTACCAATTTTTTTTCTTATTTGACTCACCGACTCGCCGATCAAGGCAGCCACGTTCTGCTTTCGTTTCTGGAACAGATAAATATTTCGCCGATTAGATTCGTGCATTGATCTTGGTTTGAGTGAAAAAGTTTACAATATTAAAAAAAATAAACGCGCAATATTTTTCACGCTGAGAGAATTTTTCGAAATGCATTCACTTATAATATTCCACACTTTTCTTTTTTTCAACGTTTCAAATGAATCTCTTTCAAATAATTAGAACAAATCAATATTTTTCAAGTGGTGATGTTACTCAGGAAAAAATTCTTCCCGCATCTAATTACGATTTAACGCGATTTTTGACTTAATTCAAATTATCTCGATTTCGAGCAAGAGAATTATCAATATTATTGAATTTATAATTACAAATACTAAAGAGAAACTAACCTTCGAGCTAACCCCGCTCGACCCGAGTCGGATCCTCCGACGCAGCAGCCCCTAAGAGTTGGCTGGTCATCTGCTTCGTCTCTGCAACATAAAGCACATTTAATTTAGTATTACACACGACAATAGTGGTATTAAGGAACTTGATTCCAAACAAAAGAATTTCCAGTTTTATTGGATTTCTAATTACGAATTTAAATCAGTGAAATTCACCTTCGCGCCAATTTTGCCAGGCTCGAGCTGAATCCTCCGGCGCGGCATCCCCCAGGCATCGCATCTTCTAGAGCCACGTGACTGGGTTTTCTCTATTAGATCTCTGTGACAGAAATTTAATTTAATATGAATTAGTGATTTAATAAATTAGTATCAAATAGTTATACGCGACAGCAAGACGGTGAAGAGAAATTGTAACGGCACGTTCGAATTCCTTCCCAATGCGCAATAAAAAATAATTAAACGATAGCCGAATAAAGAAGTAATAATTCCCGATTAATTATAAGACAATGATAATAATGTCTGATCGACAACCGTATAATATCGTTCGATAGTTTCAATTAATTACACACGACAAAACGAGGTAAGAAAATCGTCGTAGCGGCACGCTCAAGTTGCTTCCCAATACGTAATAAAAATAGTTAAATGACAACTGTATAAAGAAATAATAATACTCGAATAATAAGTGGATGATGATAATATTTGATCAGTATTGAGGAACTCGATCGTGACGTTTTTTTATCTAATAAGTAATAAAGTAAATGAAATGCGGTAATTACCCGCTGCGATAAAGCCCACAACATTTGCTCGCGTGATAAGTATACGTCTCAAATTGTGTTAATTATTGCCTTAATTGTGACGAAGTCAAAATGC
>NW_022639587.1:499529-499744 GCF_010583005.1 Odontomachus brunneus | reverse complement strand
TTTTGCAAACGCGAAAATTTCTTTAAAAAACTTTTAAATATTATCCCAAGCTTAACTAACTCGTCTTAATACATTGGTAAAGCCTCAAAACGTTTGGGTCCGAATCTCGGTTTGATAATTTAGTGGGAAATCGATACGTTTCGGTTCGAGTCTCGGTTTAAGAAAACAATTTGTTGTCTTTAATTTGTCGAAATTTAATTTGTTGTCTTATCAAC
>NW_022639587.1:499307-499519 GCF_010583005.1 Odontomachus brunneus | reverse complement strand
GATTTAATAACGATCTCTGTACTGCACGAAATGCAATCACGAGCTAACTAACGAGAGAGAAAACTAAGAAAATTAATGACCGGCGGAAGATTTATCGAGGTGAGTGATGTGATTGCACATTTTCTGTAGCACAATCTCTGTGGCGCAATTTCTGCGCGTTGGCGCACTGATCAAGACATCTGGAAGATCGCGTTCAATAAAACTGAATAATT
>NW_022639587.1:493297-499297 GCF_010583005.1 Odontomachus brunneus | reverse complement strand
ACGTGACGCGCGCTCCCCCCTCCTCTCCCAGCGCCGCTCAGTCAACAGCCCGAGCAGCCGTTACGACGGTCGGTTTACCTAGCCATTGTAGAGCCTAGAGTTTTTGTTAGAGCCATTATCCAGGTATTGTTATTACCGATTATTCGATCATCATTATTTCATTATTATCGTTAACAATGAATAACAATAACTGGACAACGGCGATAATAACTGATTAAAGACGAGTAAAGAAATTGTAACGGCACGCCCGAGTTACTTTCCTATGCGTAATAGCAATAATTAAATAATAACCGAATAAATTAAAACAATCAAATAAAGAAGTAATAATACTCGAATATTAAATAGATGATAATATTTGATCGGCATTGAGGAACTCGATCGCGACGTTTCTCTATCTGACAAGTAAAAAGGAAACGCAGTAATTACCTGTCGCGGTAAAGCCCGCAATATTTGCTCGCGTGAAGAGTACGCGTCTTGAGGTGTCTTAATTATCGTCTTAATTGTTGCGGAATCATAACGCGGTATTAAAAATCGACGCGGAATAATCTAGAAAAGAACGCGGCAACTTCCAATGCGTTCGCCTCGACCGTTGAAAGTGTTATTGTGTAACGCTCGAGCACGTGCTCACGCACGCGTGTTTACAAGATTCGACCGCGCAGCCCCCCAAGCGCCGTTTAGTCGGCGGCACGAGCCGGCCGTTACGACAGTCTGTTCACCTAGCCTTTGTGAAGCCTAGAGTTTTTGTTACAGCCGTTACCTAGGTATTGTTATTATCGATTATTCGATCATCGTTATTCCGTTATTATCCAATCGCGAATATTATCACACGATTGTGTATGTGTCGAGCAGATATTATTATCACTACTATTTAATATTCGCGTATTATTATTTCTTTATACGATTATTATTTAATTTATTCGGTTATTGTTTAATTATTGCTATTACGCATAGAAAAGCAACTCGGGCGTGTCGTTACGACGATTTCCTTACGATTTCTTCGTCTTTGTTCAGTTATTATCCTCGTTGCGATAATAACAGTTGCGTGAGAAACTATATATACATACACACACACCACACAACACACACACACACACACACACACACACACACACACACACACACACTCTCTCTCTCTCTCTAAATATTCGGACGTTGTGAAAAGTGCGATAAAAGTACGATGCCATCTCGAAAAATATTCGTAAACTAATTTTTCGCTCTACTTTATCATAGTTGTCAGAAAGCTTAACCGCATGTAATCATAAACTTTTCTGCAAACTTTTCGTATCTTTTTTGGCATCGAAACTAAATTCTGAAAGTGTAATAGTGATCTTTGAAATTTTCCTAATTGAAGTATCCACAGTTTCGGTATCTACGACCTGCAGAATGTTTGTATTAAACAAATATTGCACTAACTGACAGCTCAAAATTTAAATTTAAACATATTTTTTCGTTTTCGTCACATATTGAGCAATGTTCCAATTTATTTTTGCATGCACTTCTGTTGTGTAAAAGCGTTTGTAATTCTGTGCAAGCAACAAAACGTAAACTTTGCAGAAAAAAGTCAATGTTATATCGGTAAAGTTTTCATGTCTGGCATCTCTTTAATGAGAAATGCAATAGACACCGGGACAAGCATCGGTTGTATGTATCGAAAATCAAGATTACTTTCTAATAATGTACTCACGATACGTCCCAACGATCGTACATCGCTATTTCGGCACTCCTGATACTTATTTCAGCGCCAGGCTCACTTTCGATAGATAAAAGATGCATAGAACGCGGAACGATATCGATCGCGATGTGTCAGTGGTGGTTGCTCGTCGCGAAAAGATCGATATCCAAGATAGTCGCGCAATCACCGACGCAGTGCCGAAAGTGCGCGCAAAACGTGAACAGTGACGCAGTTCGACAAGGACGCGCTCTAGTAGCTACGCCTCTCTCACTCTCGCTGACGGACCGATCGCGCGAGATACGACATCGCGTATATCTTTAGCGTCATTTTGTCTTTCTCTTTTTCTCGGATTATCATCGCGATTCTAACTCCTCGTTAATAAATCCGACGATCGTCCAATTCTACTACTACTTGAGCGAGTCGATGTTAATGAGAAGTGCAATATACACTGCCTCAAGCACCGGCTGTGTATATCGAAAATCAAGGAGATTGCTTTCTAATAACGTACTCACGATACACTCCGACGATTGCACATCGCTATTTCGATACTTCCGATACTTATTTCTGCGCCAGCCTCACTTTCGATAGATAAGAGATGCGTAAAACGCGGAGCGATGTCGATCGTGATATGGAGGCTGCTTGTCACGAAAAGATCGATGTACTAGACGGCCGCGCAATCGACGTCGCAAAGTGCCGAAAGTGTGCACTGCGCCGTATACGGTGGCGAGCTTGTACGCCGTCCTATCGGATCGCGGCTCCGCGATGTCATTAGATAGATCGATAGTTACTAGAACTTTCCGATCAATAATGCAACTCTGTAACGACAGCATTGTTATTGTTATGGATCTTTTACAATAAACCATTAGTCATAAGCTATAAACAAATTAATCAATGACAATAAATTATTTTCAAATATAATCGACTGTGATTGATCAGCTTGCCTACGGCTTATGACTAATATCTTATTGTAGAAGGTCCATTAGGCCATTGTACATTGTATATTACATGTGTTGTACGACAAACTTATCGGACGCAGTCAGATAGAGAATATCTAAGGTACATGGAGAAAAAGTTTGGGACCTTTTAGAGGAGAATTTTATCAATCAATCAACATGTCCGACAATACTTGTACGACGCATGTAATATTAGACTTACATTGTCGTTGCACAACTATATGGGCCTTCTACAATAAGCCATTAGACATAAGTCATAAGCAAATTAACCAATCACAGTCGATTATTTTCAAAAATAATCGACTATGGTTCAACTTGCTTACTTATGATTATTATCTTATGACCAATCTTAGGGCTGATTGTTCCAACTTTTTGATATAAGCTACCTGATAATTAAAGAAAACTTCGTTTTTTCTTCAAATTAGAGACAGACACATTTAACTGTTAGATAGTTTACCAAGAGGTTGGAACAATCGGCTCTTATTATAGAAAGCCTATAATATATAATAGAAAAACTACGCAACGACACGCCATGGTAGTGACATTATCGTTAGAATACAATAGAATAAGGCTGCAGAATTGTATGCGTATCTAGTTGTATCTTGTTCACGACTGTTGATTCATTCAGAAAGCAAGAACTTAATTCGATGATAAGGCTGAGAACACATCGAAAAATTTAAACAGTAGGATGTAAACGGTAAGCAAATTTACCAATCATAGTCGCTGATCCTTGGATCATAAGAAAGAATCATCGACTGTGATTCGTCAATCTGTTTATTGCTTATATCTTACTGCTTAAGTTTTTGTAGGCCTTATTATCAAATTAAACCACACGTTCTCGTTTCCTGGATAAATCAATAGTCGTAAGCAATGCACATCTAAATACAAATGCAATTCTGATCGAGAAGTTCTAGTAACTACTGATCTATCGAGTAGTAATGCATCAGCGAGAGGGCGGCGTACGAGCGCGTCACCGTACACGTCGCAGTGCACACTTTCGGCACTTGCGATATCAATTGCGCGGCTGTCTTGTATATCGATCTTTTCGTGACGAGCAGCCTCCACTGACACATAGCGATCGACATCGCTCCGCGTTTTACGCACCTTTTATTTATCGAAAGTGAGCCTGGCGCGGAAATAAGTATCGGGAATGCCGAAATAGCGATGTGGAATCATCGAAATATATCGTGAGTACGTTATTACAAAGCAATGTCCTTGATTTTCGATACACACAGCCGGTGCTTGTCGCGGTGTCTATTGTACTTTTCATTAACATCAGCTCGCTCAAGTAGTAGTAGAATCGTCGGATTTATTAACGAGGAGTTAGAATCGCGATGATAATTCGAGGAAAAGAGAAAGAAAAAACGACGCGAGAGATATATCCGACGTCGGATCTCGCGCGGTTGGTCTGTTCGCGAGAATGAGAGAGGCGTAGCTACTAGAGCGCGTCCTTGTCGAACCGCGACATCGTTTACGTTTTGGCGCGCACTTTCGGCACTGCGTCGTTGATTGCACGACCAACTTGTACTTCGATCTTTTCGTGACGAGCAGTCTCCATTGACACATCGCGATCGACATCGCTCCGCGTTCTAAACATCTTTTATCCATCGAAAGTGAGTCTGGTGTGGAAATAAGTATCGAGAGTGCCGAAATAGCGATACGATCGTCGGGATGTATCGTGAGTACCTTATTAGAAAGTAATCTTGATTTTCGATATACATAGCCGGTGCTTGTCGCGGCGTCTATTGCATTTCTCATTAACTTAAGGGGATGCTGAAGCTTAAAACTTTACCGACAGAACACTTTCTGCAAAGTTTATGTCGTATTGGTTACACAGGATTACAAATGCTTTTACGCAATGAAAGTATGTGCAAAGATAAATAGGAGCATTACGTAACGAAGCTCGATACGTAACGAAGATGAACAAAAAATATTTAATGTAAAATCTTAAGCTATCATTTAGTATAATATTTGCCTAATTAAAAAATTCCGCAGCTTGTATATACTGAAAGTGTGGATGCTCCAAACAGAAATTTTGAAGAACATTGCTCTTCGCATTTTCATTTGCATTGCATTACATTCGCATTTGCATTTGAAAACTTAAGAATATCTAAAAAGTCTGCAGAAAGATTTCTACACATATATGGTTAGGTTTTCTGCTGAACATGATAAAACAAGGCAATATTCATGTAAGTTCTGTATATACAAGAAATACGAAAAGACATGATTATGTTAGTGACGATTGTCTCTGCATTATTGACATTGTCGAGTTCATTATCCACTTCAGCATCCCTTTAAGGAGATCACGGACATGCAAATTTTACCGACGTAACATTGACTTTTTTTGCAAAGTTTACATCTTGTTGCTTGCATAGAATTGCAAACGCTTTTACACAACAAAAGTGCATGCAAAAATAAATTGGAGCGTTGTTTAATATGTAATAAAAACGAAAAAAATATGTTTAAATGTGAATTTTGAGTTGTCAGTTGATGCAATCTTTGTTTAATACAAACATTCTGCAGGTTGCACATATCGAAACTGTGGATACTCCAATCAGGAAAATTTCAAAGATCACTACTACACTTCCAACATTTAATTTTGATGCCAAAAACATAGGAAAAGTTTGCAGAAAAATTTATGATTACATGTGATTAAGTTTTTTGACAACTATGATAAAGTAGAGTGAAAAATTCACGAAGCGAAGTTCACGTATATTTTTTGAGTTAGCACCGTATTTTTATCGCACTTTTCACAATATCCGAATATTCAGAATGTATAAGTATATAAAGTAAACGTCCTAGTGATCGAACATACATGTCCTAATGATTGACATATTGGTTTTGTATTTTTCTTTGTTAAAATGCTTCTCAATATACAAAACAATATAATATATAAAAAGAAATATTTAGTTACTTTGTGATTTTGTTTCGTTTATTGATAAGTATCTTAACAAACACAAGTATATTATTAGTAATTCAATTATCGGTACACGTTCAATCACTAGGACGTTTACCTTAGTTTCCTCAGAGCCCACGCAACTGTTATCGCAACGAGAACAATAACTGAACAAAGATGAAGAAATCGTAAAGAAATCGTCGTAACGACACGCCCGAGTCACTTTCCTACGTGTAATATCAATAATTAAATAATAACCGAGTACAGAAGTAATAATACTGGAATATTTTTTAAATGGTAGTGATAATAATATCTGCTCAACAATCGTGTGATAATATTGGCGAGTGGATAATAACGAAATAATGATCGAATAATCGTTAATAACAATACCTGGGCAACGGCTCTAACAAAAACTCTAGGCTCAACAAAGGCTAGGTGAACGGACTCTCGTAACGCTGACTGAGTGGCGCTTGGGGGGG
>NW_022639587.1:481454-493287 GCF_010583005.1 Odontomachus brunneus | reverse complement strand
GGGGGGGGGGGGGGGGGCGCGGACGTGGCATGTAAACACGCGTGCGCGAGCACGTGCTTGAGCGTTACGCCACAACGTTGTCAACCGTCGAGAAGAGTACATCGGGAGCTGCCGCGTTATTTTTTAGATTATTTCGTGCTGATTTTTAATACCGCGTTTCGACTTCGCGACAATTGAAGTAATATATAAGGCAAATTAAGACGTGTACTCCTCACGCGAGCAGGTGTTGCGGGTTTTACCGCGACGGATAATTACCGCGTTTTATTTACTTTTTTACTTGTTAGATAGAAAAACGTCGCGATCGAGTTCCTCAATGCGGAACAAATATTATCATCATTCATTTAATATTCGAGTATTATTACGTCTTTATTCGGTTGTCATTTAATTATTTCTTATTGCGCATTGGGAAGAAATTCGAGCATGCCGTTACGACTATTTCTTTTCTTCGTTTTACTGTGGCGTGTAACTAATTGATATTAAATTATTAAATTACTAAATTAAATTAAACTTCTGTCACATCCAAGATCGAAGAGAGCAAACACAGTCACGTGGCTCTAAGGGATGCGATGACTGGGGGATGCTGCGCCGGAGGATTCGGCTCGGGCCTGTCTGAATCAGCTCGGAGGTAAGCTTCACTAATTTGTACTTATAATTAGAAATCTGACAAAACTAAAAATTTTCTTATTTAGAATCGAGTTTCTTAATACCTCTATCCTTGTGTAATTAATACTCAATTAAATCTGTTTTCTATTGCAGAGACGAAATAGACGACCAGCCGACTCTTAGGGGCTGCTGCGCTGGAGAATTTGGCTCGGGCCGAGCGGGGTTAGCTCGAAGGTGAGTTTCATTAATTAACATTTATAATTAGAAATCCGACAAGTTGATAATTTTCTTGCTCGAAATCGAGATTATTTGAATCGAATGAAAGATCGCGTTAAATCGTAATTAGACGCGGGGAGAATTTTTTCTGTATAACATCACCACTTGAAAATTTTTGATTTGTTCTGATTAAGAGATTTATTTGCAATGTCAAGAAAAGGGAAAATGGAATATTCCAAATACATTCCGAAAAATTCTTCCAGCGTGAAAAATATCGCGTTTATTTCTTTTTAATCCTTCAAACTTCTTCACTCAAATCATCATCAGTGCACGAAACTAATCGGCGAAATGGCATTTTTCTGTTCCAGAAATGAAACCAGAATGTGGCTACCCTGATCGGCAGTTTGGTGAGTCAAAACAAGAAACATATTGATAATGGAAAGACAAAAAGTCTTTCGATGTAGTGCATGTCGAATCAATGCGATTTACTTTGCTGTAGTTATAGTATGTGTACGTGCCGTCCAATAAAAATCACACTGCTCGAAACAATTGGAAGATTGCTTTTTTAAATAATAATATTAATGATAATGCATGTTTTACATAAATTTGGCAAATAAATTTTCAAGTATTTTTTCTCTCAATGTATATATATTTAGAAATTGGTTAATTTAAATTATTGATTGATCAATAATTTTTGTCGAAGAAAATTTCGATTAATCAAACCCCAACACTATCTAGTAGATGCTTAAAGTATTGAGTATACGCTCTAACATTCAAAATTTTGTAAAATTATTCAGTTTTATTGAATGCGATCTTCCAGGTGTCTCAAACAGTGCGCCTACTCGCAAAGAGATTGCGCCAACACGCAAAGAGATTGCACCACAGAAAATGCGTAATCATCCGTGTTATAGATCTTCCGCCGGTCGTTCATTGTCTCAATCTTCTTTCTCGCGTGAGCTTGAATCGCGATCGCATTTCATAGAGTTCGTGCTTCGTTATTAAGTAAAATTCGATATTGTGCAGTATCTGCGCGAAGCGATCTAACATGATTATGTAAACTGTTCGCAAAATTAATTTTACGATCGAAAATTTTCAGGTTTCAATTTTCCACTTAGAGTTAGAGTTTCCTAAAATGGGATGCAATAGAGACAATTCTAGCAAGCGTTGATCTCTTACAAAAAACGCGATGTACATAAGTCAGACATGCGAGCAGTACTGCAAAAATGTGCTCAAGCACGCCGCAGCGTGCGAGAAGAAGTGTCCCCTCCATGCGCCTTCTAATCGGTGTGAAGTTTACACCGACAGACGGAGCAACAGCGTTGTGCGTAGGAGAGGGCGTATGGAGGGGACACTTCTCTTTGCACATTGCGGCGTGCACAGGCACATTTCTGCAGCACTGCATGCGAGCAGTTTGTTTATTTACGCGGCGGGCGACAAGTTCCATCGAACGAAGACAGACGTCTCACGCGGTAACATTTTTTCGAATTTTGAATAGAATCTTTATCTCTATTGTCACCATTTTCATAGTTTTTGATTTTTTATTCACGCTCGCCTTCGCGATTATTAATTTGATAGGTTTGCGAATTTCACCGGATCATATTTACAGAAGAGTCGCGAGCGAACTTCACAGAAATATTGCGGAGTTATTATCCGCAAGAGCATTGCGGAATTGTCTTTGCAAAAATATTGCGGAGCTGTTATCCGCAAAAATATTGCGGAATTGTCTTCGCAAAAGTATTGCAAAGTTGTTATCCGCAAAAGTATTGCGGAGCTGTTATCCGCAAAAATATTGCGGAATTGTCTTCGCAAAAGTATTGCAAAGTTGTTATCCGCAAAAGTATTGCGGAGCTGTTATCCGCAAAAATATTGCGGAATTGTCTTCGCAAAAGTATTGCAAAGTTGTTATCCGCAAAAGTATTGCGGAGCTGTTATCCGCAAAAATATTGCGGAGCTGTATTGTAGCCTACTACGCTGCACCACCGAAACGTTACATTAGGGATATTACGTGTCGTAGGTGAGAATTTCGCACAGATTATTTCGCCCACGTATCGAAAGATTTCATGCGATCGGCTTTCGCGTCGCGCGTTTCCTTTACTCGCGGATTCCGCTTTCTTCGTAAGTGATTCGGGTCGCGCGTGTATTAAAACGCTACGCTACAACTCGATCGGACCGTTGCTGAATTCGTCGCACATACTCGTCATTTATCCAAAAGGCCGGCATTTCCTCGAAGACGCAGTTCGTGATATTCCGTACGCAATTCGCAACTCGGAGTGTATCACCCAAGAGAAACGGGATTTTTCATGAAACCTCCGTTAGATTACCGCGGTCGGGAGTGAATTACAGGCGCCGTGGGACGCGAGGACCATTGCAGTGTCAGATGCAGCGACAGGATGGCTGGTGGACCCTGGACACCGTGGGACGACGCGCAATGGTGAGCGCCCAATTTAGACGCTCATATAGTAGACACCAAGCGTCACTTTACGTAGATTGCATGCACGTAGACGTAAATCGCATTGGGTCCGACGGAAAGTAAAGTAAGAATTGGAATTTGCAATTCGCCGGAGTTACGTAAGAATGATCCAACCAAAGAATTTAGCTTTGAGATTTTCGCAATAGTTCAACGAGTCAAGCATTTTCATTTCTTTAAGAATACTGACTAGCTCAATCTTTAGAAAAATGTGCAAAAAGACGCGACTGGTAAAAAATAAAAAAACTGTTTGTTAATTCATTTCAAGCATCTATAAGGCTTGAGTTCTTTTTGTTTGTTTTAAAAAGATGTGAATGGAGCTTCTATCCATTGATAGAAGCTTATAATTTTTTGAATTGGATCATTCTTGCATAACAATGGCCAATTGAAATTTCGACTCGGCAGGCTTCCTTCTCGTCGGATTATTTCTTGATGATACATTAAACAGATATATTTCAACATGTCATATTTATATGTTTTCTACATGTTATATATGCTTTTTTTATACTCTATATATGTTTTATATATATATATATATATATATATATATATATATACAATATATGCTCTATATATACTATATATACTATATATACTATATATACTATATATACTATATATACTATATATACTATATATACTATATATACTATATATACTATATATACTATATATACTATATATACTATATATACTATATATACTATATATACTATATATACTATATATACTATATATACTATATATACTATATATACTATATATACTACTTTAATATACTTTATAACTTGTTATGTCGTATTATATACACATACTATCTTTTCGGAGATATTTTCTTATATATACGCGTTTGTTGTTGACAAGACGACAAGTTAAATTTCAACAAATTAAAGATAACAAATAAAATTATTAAGCCGAGTCTCGAACCGAAATGTTTCGATTTCCCACTAAATTGTTAAGCCGAGATTCGGACCCGAGTGTTTTGAGATTCCGCTGAACCATTAAGCCGAGATTTGAACCGATATGTTTTGAGAATCCCCGAAATTATTAAGCCGATATTCAACCGAAATGTTTTGTGTTTCCGCTAAATTATTAAGCTGAGATTCGAACCGATGAGTTTTGTGTTTCTGCAAAGTTACTAAGCCGAGTTAGTTAAGCCTGGGATAATTTTTTAAAGTTTCTAAAAGAAATTTTCGCGTTTGCAAAGGTGTATTTTCGAAAATGACGTGAAGTGTGCGTATTTCGCTCTGCATCGTCTCTTGGATGACAATGTGTCTTAATGTCACTTTATTTCCTCAGTAATACGCCCAGAACCTTTAAAATAATTTACCAATATCCCAAAGTCGCGCCCATAAAGTTTGATCCATTGTAGCAGTATATTCGGATTCTCGCACATACGCAATGGTACCAATCCTGCGAATGGGCCGAAAGTCGGTCATGTTACTGCAGGTTAGGTCATGTTAGTGCTGGTAGTGTTAGCATGTAGAGCACATTCTGGAGTAGATTTTAAAGTTTTTTAAAGTTAAACAATCGCGATTGAAAAGATGTATTTTTGAAATTGACGTTAGATGTGCTTAATTCGTTCTGCATCGTATTCTGGGTGACAATGTGTGTTTATATTACTCCACTCCCTCAACAGCACGCCCAGAAATAATTTCCCAATATTCAATGTTACGACAATTTCTTTACCTAGTCTGTAATCAGTTAATATCGCCGTTGTGCAGTTATTGTTATTCATTGTTATTACCGGTTATTCAATCATCGTTATTCCGTTATTATGCAATCGCGGATATTATCACACGATTGTTGAACAGATATTATTATCACTAAAATTTAATATTTGAGTATTATTACTTCTTTATTCGATTATTATTTAATTTATTTGGTTATTATTTAATTTTTGCGTATAGGAAAGTAACTAATAATAGTACTCTTATCTTTTTTGGCATCGAAACTAAATTCTGAAAGCGTTATAATGATCTTTGAAATTTTCCTAACTGGAGCATCCACAGTTTCGGTATGTACAACCTGCAGAATATTTATATTAAACAAATATTGCACTAACTGACAGCTCAAAATTTAAATTTAAACATTTTTTCGTTTTCGTCCATATTGAGCAATGCTCCAATTAATTTTTGCGTACACTTTGTTGTGTAAAAGCGTTTGTAATTCTGTGCAAGCAACAAGACGTAAACTTTGCAAAAAGAAGTCAATATCGGTCAATGTATTATGTCGGTAAAGTTTGCATGTCCCGCATTCCCTTAACGGGCGAGTATCATGAAGTGCGGCGGCCGCACGTCGGTGACGGAACATTCATGGATATGGTGGCTTGAAAAATGACGAATTAATGCACCGCTCCATCCATATTCATTTGTCGATTAGCGCGTGGCACCTCGTTAAACTACTCGCTCGCGAAAGATACGCGATGCCGACGTGTGACGACGGCGGCGGCGCGCGCGGTCTTACGGCGTGGAATGTCGCGCGATGTGGAATCCGAACCGCGATATTGCACATTGCAATGCCGTAGATGTCGGCCCGTGGATCGATTTTCGTTACAGCTCGACGCCTCCCACATAGGAACTTGGAATATTCGTGAAAGTGTGTTCGTCACCTTAGACGGTTTCGCCGCGCCATGTCGCGAATATTACCGAGCTGTACTACTGCTTCGCAGCACGGATTGCTCCGCTCTCGCTGGGTCATATATTTCAAAAGTTGATAGACCTGACATAGAAAGGTCTCCTCGGTGAGATGGCAAAGAGACCGTGCAGACTGTTGATTCAAGCAAATTTTGTTTAACGATAGCAGGTACATCCGTCATATTTCGTTTAACCTATCTCTCTCTTTCTCTCGCGCTATTTCTAGGTGCTCGTATCATACGCACTCACGAGATCGATCGATGTATAGTTAATTTCATTTTCAGCGCATAGTGTAAAAATAGTCTATAACACTTTAAATATAGGCACAGCTATATTTTAAGTGCAAGAAATTAGATATTTAAGTTGCGTCGCCTTTATCTAAGAAAGTAAAGATTACAGTCGCGCAGAACGTTCTTCGAGAACGTTCTCCAATTTCGTGCCGTCAAATTTGTCTTGGCATTCGAACGCGAAAAGTTTTACGTTCGTCACCGTGTTACAAACTCGTTCGGCACTTTGGCAGAAACTCCCGCGCAGATATTTATACGTATTTTTATCCAAGCGCTCTCCTTCCCCATCTATCGCCGTGTAATTTCAAGAAGCAATAACGAAAAATTATAAGCTCATAAAATAATGATAGATAAAAAAAGAAACGGTGGGGTAGAGTAGCGGGATGAAGTGTTATACCGCATCCTTTCGGATCCTTCGACCATAAAAAAGTAATTTATTCCCGGAGAAAAAATGTAGTAAAGCAGGACGGGCGAAGAGAAGGGTAACGGTATGACCAGCCTCGTGTCTTCAATGGCTTCTCCGTAGGCTGGCTGCGGCGTCTCGTACTGTAGCCGAGAACGTAGGTATATCATTTTAAAGACGTGCCGCGAAATAAGTTTCTAAGTAGTCTGCCGAGAGTTTCGTCAGGACTGCGTTCCTGTCTAAGTAGTTACCAAGTAGTTTGTGCTGCCGGAGTCAAGCCCTCCCCGATATATTATGCAGGTGCGGGGGTAGCGTACTCTACTTTTTTTCGGCCTCTCTCTCTTTCCCTTCTCGTTCCCCCTCTCTTTCATCCCGCGTATCTTCTCTTCTCTCCCTCTTTTCCTCGTCTTTGCACTTTCCTGCCACCCATCCGGATCTCACCTGCTCTGCGTTCTTGTTCCCGTACCTTCCTGCCTCGTTCTGCGCGCTTGTTTCTTCTTTCTTGCCGTAGTAACTATAAACTTTATCAGCGAACTTTGACCGCGAATGCTTGTAACGAGATGTTAGTATTGCGATACTCTGGCTGCAGAGATCCTCAAAAAGCGCTATCGAAACTTCCAGAGGCGGAACGTGTAAGATCGTGTTGTGTGTGCGCGCGCGCGCGTGTATGTGTGTGTGTGACTGTTTACCGTACGAATTATTATTCTATTAGAGAAATTGCATCGAGGTTTTGCGCGGATTTTAATCGCGGACCGGATGCAATAAAGGTATTGCGTCTCGAAATTCACTCACCATCCACGATATTGTCCAAAGTAGAGAGTATGGATAAAGGGAGGAGAGTAGAAAAGTTGAGGTTTTTTTCACAGAGGACAACGCAAATGAAAGACGGCTGAAAGATAAATAGGGCGTTTCTATCCGGCAATGGTACCTTGGCGGTCAGCCATCTGGCAGTACTGCACTTTTATTTTCAACGTGAAAGTTTAAATGGCGGGTTTGCCGCCGCTACTACTGTTTCTTCCGAGATTGACGCCGACGCTGTGCTTAAAAGCACGCAGCGGAGAGCAAAAGTGTAGCTATTTACCGCGGCAGCTACTCTCCGGCCGGCCGATTGTGAGTCACAAATTGCTGACTTCCATCACGAGTTACGCGTGATTTATCAGGGAAATAGTAGCGAACGTCGCTCGGACTGTAACAAGTAAATTTTTATTATTCACCAAAATAGAGAGACGAGTGTGTTAACGCCACGAGCCGGCCTTCGTAAAAAGGAAAAAGATTTTTACATATATACATACATACTTTTATACATATGTACATACGTTCCGTTAATTTGTGTATTGGAAGAGAATTTGGAATTTCGAAATAATTTACTTCCACAGGACAATCGAAGAGGCGATACGAAAAAACTGCGTCGATATAAGCCGAGTCGGGCCGAATGCCGCTGCGTTATCGCAGATATCGGAGAGAAAAAAAAGGAAAATAATTGAATTGACCTGATTTTCGTTGTATACAGTGAACGAGTGCGCAAACGTTGATCCACAAACGATGTTCCCTTTCATTCTCGTGACTCGTCGTTGTGTTCCTTCGTAAATAGAAATCACTCATGGAAATGTCGCGGTGCTGTTTTCGCTTCTCCATATGTACCGCGATCCGTGAATTAATCAGCTGTACACGGCGGACCGGCCGATGCGTTGTTTACGGATACGCGACAGCTGCGTGCGAAATGTCGAACGAACGAACCGACCGGGGCGGAGCTATCTGTTTCGTTATTCTTTTAATTCCACCTAGCCGCCGTCGCTTCCGCCGTCGACAGCATGGCTAAACCTCACGGGCGTAACGGGGAGAAACGCGAGAATGAATTCCGCTTGAACGTCGTCGGGACCGCCACCGCGCCGCCGAAGAATTTACCTCGGGGGAATTCAAATATACGCTAAGCGCCTCTACCCGATGCAACCCTTCTACCCACTGCCTCTCCCCCTCCCTTCCTCACACCACTCGCACGATCCTACAATCTTCTTGGCGCGGTACGGAGCTCCATTTACCTCGGTTCTGCCCTACTATTGCGAACGAACCACAGTGCGTCCCGCAAAATCCCGCACTGTGAAACATCGTTGGCTCGATTTGCCGTGTAAACGGTAAATCGGTAGGAACATTTGATCGCGCTTATACATTCGTTATAGAAATAGTTTAATAGCTACACTGAAAAAAGTATTTGATATTTTTAAAGCATAATCAGGTAGAGAAATAATTATTATTAATTATGGTCAAGAAAAAAATATTTTTTTATTAAATTCTACTAATATTACATTGAGAGAAATAGTTTAGTTAATTTGACAAAATACTAGTACTCACAACAAATAGTCGATAATATAGGACAGCAAACACAATTCTGTTATGGAAACAAGTGATTTGTTGCTTTCAATTTGCTGCTGTAGCAACACTTCTGTAATGGACAGGTGCTACTGCGCAGTTAATCCAACAAATTATAAATTTGATTTGCTAGCAATGCAGAAGTTAGAAATGAAGAAATTAGAAATGACATTCAATAAATCAGTTGTATTAACAAACAAATATTTCTTTCTGCAAGAATTGGGGAAAGAAATAGCAACACATTATTATTATATAAATACCGGATCTATTTCTTTAAAGCTACTTATTTTCTGTGCCGCAATATTTCACGTATACATGCACCACCTAACAGTAGCTATCTCGCTCTGACTAGGCTTGGCAGCAGTGATACGAGCTCGCACTATCGCGACGTGGTAGTTCCATTTGTCTTCGAGCAACCGCTTCTGCTTACGACGCTTACCGTTATATTTATTGCTATGTAATTGTGTTACTGATATTATAAATTGTACTTAGTGAATTTTGTGCATCGAACAAATAATGTGATTTGCATCTCGGCCAATGCACGGAGAAAAATAATTTGCTGGCTCAGCAAATTTTTTGCTGGTCTAGCAAAATCTTTTCATTATTATATGGACAGCAAAAAGATTTGCTAAGAATACTAATCACTATTTATTGGATATAATTTGCTGAATCTGCAAATTATTTTGCTATAAAAACCATGATGGATTTATATAAGCAGTTGCAGTTTTGCTCCGATAGCAAATAAATTTTCTAAAGATATATTATTTTGCATTAGTAGCAAATTAACGTGATTCTTAGGACAAATACACTCAACAAATTTTTTCTATCCTGGCAACGAAATTACTTCTGTTTTGATAACGAATAATTTGTAAAGTTAGTTACGTCAACTAAATTTTTTTAATGTACGAATATGCAGTAGTAACGACGATTTTGCTAAAAGAGCAAAATTATATTTCTTCGTATGCATATATATTAAAATTACAAATGATAAAAAATGATTTGTAACGGTAATGATTCGATTTGTTTCCGTAATGATCAATAAACAGCAAACGTGCTTTTTTATAATAATAGAAGAATTTTTTTCAATGATAGAAGTTTGAGACAACTTTAACATGATCTTGAAAAACTTTCAACCTATAGATTATCTTACATGTCCTTTGAAACTAAGTAACTTTCGTTAGGAAATTTTTTTTTTCAAAATACATTGTTTTGCGTTGATTGCAAAATATTTGAGCATAAATTGTCATTTTCTGGGTTCCTGTCAGTGTACAGAAGCAAAATCGAAAGTTCGACAATTGCATCAATAATAGAAAACTTGTTATAGAGAGATTGTGTGATAATTGCGCGAAAGAAATTGCGTAATCTATAAATTTATACGATTTACATATCGGTGACTTTTTAATGACTCTTTCGTAGAAAAAATCATATGATCGATGTTTATTCGATTTCGTACTATCAAAATTAAATGATAAAATACGAGTGCACATCTCGCTACGCACACACCTGTTTTGCATTAAATGTTGCTTGAGTTATTGTATCCAACAGTAAGGAATATTCACGTACTTTGCATCAAGCTACCGAACTGCAAGCTGCGCTTCCATTTTGCGCGATTCCGTTTGCATATAGACACGATCCTTGGTAACTTCTCCATGTTATACTGAATTTACGATCTTTGCGGTAAATGGTACCGGAGGTGAGCTTCGTCAAGTGAGAATATGCACTTGTACATGCGCACTAGAAAACTAGTTTTTACGTCAGGAAAATATTAGAATGTGTTGAAAACGTTTTCGCGATTCCATCTTTTCTTTCTTTTCCGCGCTATATTATTATCGGTTTACAGAAAACGTGCAAAAGATCGGCGTAAAAAATGTTTTAATCTATATAAATTCATAATTTTATATATATTTTTTATATATAATTAACATTATATGTGTATAATTATATGTAATGAAATTATATATAATTATATATGAATTATATATAATAATATAATATATATACAGGATGTTAAAAAAGCATTCAGCATTCTAAAGCAAGAAATAGTATACACCATAAGAAGGTCTTAGTAAACATAAGTCGAGAGAAAAAAAACTCAATCGTTTCTGAGATATGTAAACAATTTTATGCATTAGACATTTTTTCGCATAAAAATATTGCGTAGCTGAAGTATTTCGTACATTAGCACAACCAAACGTAAAATGCATATTTGCCATTTTTTAATTAGAATAATTCCAAACAACATAAATGTTCAAAATACATCCCAAAAACATTCTAGAGATGTGTTATATCTTTGGAATGTGTCTAGAATGTATTTTGGATAGTTGTGTTGTATGGAATATATCGACATTTTCAGTACGCAATACTTTGTAACTGTGTAATCACAAAACAAATCCACAATCGCTGGTCGTATAATGACAACTGAATGATTGGTGGTAAAATGTTTCTAAAGTATATGTAGAAATTCGATGAGAACATTTTCAAAATGTAAACACCGAGGCAAATGTTCACGTCACATGCGACACGTAGAAGCTAATAAGTTAAGCATTATAATAATATATAAAATTGTTTATAATGATTGATTATAACTCAGAAACGATTAAATTTTCGACCTATTTTTACTAAAACTTTTTATTCAGTATGATATGTACTATTTACTATATGAATGCTGAATGCTTTTTTTACATCCTATATATAATATAGTTAATATATAAAAAATATATAATATATATATATACATGTGTAGAGACACATATAGAGACACACACATAAACATGTGTGTGTGTGTGTGTGTGTGTGTGTGTGTGTGTGTGTGTGTGTGTGTGTGTGTGTGTGTGTGTGTGTGTGTGTGTGTGTG
>NW_022639587.1:470973-481033 GCF_010583005.1 Odontomachus brunneus | reverse complement strand
GTGTGTGTGTGTGTGTGTGTGTGTGTGTGTGTGTGTGTGTGTGTGTGTGTGTGTGTGTGTGTGTGTGTGTGTGTGTGTGTGCATACACACATGCAAGAATGTCGTGCGTGGATACGTCGATGCGTGCGTGTGTGTATACACACATGCAAAAATGTCGTTCCGCACGTACTTATAAAACTTTTCTCTGGCGAAATGCCATGAGATAACATATACAACTCGGAATATATAAATTCAATGGAGAGAAAAATATATCGTGGCTTTACAATCGCGGCGAATTGTATTTTTCGAAATACTAGCAGAAACTATCAGGAACTTTGAATCGCGTCGTGCAACTTCGGGATGTCCTCTCCACATTTACCCTTTAAGTTTATATCCCGACTACGTACGATGCCATATGTATGCGGAACGATACACTTCCGAAAGCACTCCGCTTCAAATATAACGCGTATACACTTCCACGTTAAGCAGTACACGGGAAACTCGGTACACGTGTTACCAGTGGAGAGACGTGCATATTACGCGCTCGTGTGAAATAATTTAACTAGACGTTGCTTCATTTTGCTATTAAGTTAGCGTGAACAGTTATTTATCTTATAAATTCAACATTGTCACAACATTGTCGATTTCAATAATTAATTTATGTAAAGTAAAATTATATCTTTTGGATTAGCGGATCAGAATTACGCTTTGATCGTAATATTTTCAATTCACGATCTTTCGGCGATTGTGCTTTATAATTGTGGATGATTACGTTATTGTAATAATAATTTGATTCGCTACAAAATAGCGCAACACGAAAAGATGCACCATCAGGCATCTTCATTCATGTCGGCTACATTGAAATCACTTCAACCATAAAGATGCCGAGGCGTGTCAACGTCAATCTGGTAGGCCCCGCGACGTCCCACGATAGCTAAGTTAATCTGTTCGAAGCTCTCCTCGCATACTAAACAGCCTCTTAGTGAGAACAAGGTGTTTTACTGAAGTGCCTCTGCACAAGCTACTTAGGTATGTAACGCTGCGTCCCAAGTTCGCGCGCACGTCTTTAGCACCAACCAGCCAGAAGGACTTTTATGAAATCATCTTACGATGTGTCTCGCCATTTCAAGTATTTTACGAGCGTGCCTCCTAAAATCGGTATTTTTTACGAAAGGTAGGAGACTGTTAGAAATTAGAGAAAAAATTGTGCGCAATATCAATTGGGATAGGTTATTTGAACAAATCACAAGAGCGATGCGGGCGGTTTGAAGTGAGTGAACGCGCGAAATTCCGTGCATACTTACGCGCAGAGAACGAGGAAGGAGCAATATATGCGGGAAAAATGTAAATATTCGTTTAGTCTAGACTAAAGCTGTTATCCCGCGTTCGCAAAAAGCTGAAGTGTCATTTGATGAAGTTTGCGCTCTCCTATTTTTGCTTTCGAGCGTCGCTCATTGGCTCGTCTACGTTTAGTGCACTTTTAAAAGTTATCCTCCACGAATTGCGTAATCAGACGACGCGTATATGTATATGCCGCGTCGCGTCGCATCTATCGTGTACCTGTCGAGTCGGAGATAGAGCGATAAAAGAACAAAGGAGGCAGAAATAAAATGGCTCCGCTTAACGAAGGCAGGATGTGCCGTGATTGATTCACACCGTGATTGATAGAGAAATCTGGAAGCCTGGGGACAGAGGCGTCCATGTCCCGTGGCTACATAGCTGCACACTATAACGCGCGGTAGACTGATAGTGATGGATCATAGTGGCAAAAGTTCTTGTTAAAGTGACTGTTCGACCAGGTAATAGATGCCGCACGACACAGCGTATATCGAAGCAGTTTTACAACTGTTTCTAACAGTTTCTCTCTCTCTCTTTCTCTCTCTCTCTCTCTCTCTCTCTCTCTCTCAAGTAAGCGCATCCATTTATCTATCCATCTCTTTCTTTCGATAATATAAAATTAATCGAGCTGTGATATTCAACTGTAACTTTTAAATAATGATATTTAGAAATGTAATAAGAAATTGTACACGCTTGTTTTCATTCCGTAATATCGTGGGATGAACGCGACACGGAATTGATTTCGGAGCAGCAACTCTTAAATTTCGAAGAACACCGTCGCCGTCGCTGTCGTCGTGTGCACTGGTTCGTTTTTCACTCGAAACACGTTCTCATATATGTCGAAGCGTTACGCGAGCTCGATATTTCGTCCCAATAAAATCGTCGTGGCTGATGACAGCACCGTGAGAGAAATGGAGTGGAGTGGCGGCGGGGCGGTGAGAAGGAGAGGTGACGACAGGGCTAGGTATAATCCGCGGCTCGTAGCGAAATAAAATATTCCATCGATCAACGTCAGTCAGGTTACAGCGATCGCCAATTTATTCCAGCCAGAGTCATGCAAATGATCGAAATTCCCGATAATCAATCAGGTACAGCCCGCCGACTATTAAAAACCCGTCATCTAGCGCGCTGCATCTATTGCGTGATGCAGGCGCGACGTCCGTCCACGCGATCGTAATCACGCGACTGCATTACATTTTATTTCACTCTAATCTGAACATCACTGCGCGAGAGGAGGGAGAAAAAATGTGCTTCCGCGACTAATTGCACCATCCATGTAGGATCGATCCGTGATTTCTTATGGAGCGCTCTAGCGTGAATCTACTAGCTACACCGATTTCACATTTTATATTTTTCAATCTGTCGCGCGAGCCACGTCGCGAACTCGTTAACTCGCAGAGAAGCAGAGAAAAAACGTTCAAACTTCGTTAAAATACAAGCGAGTAATAAGCATAGATTAGAATATTTCATTTGCCATCATTTACATCGCGTTCAAATTAATTAGTCACTAGTTGACTTTCCACAGACCCGGTCGCCCGAGAGAATCTAAAAGGAAAATTCTCCGAAAAATCAAATGTAAAAACACGACTGACCTGGAGGCTATGAATAATGTTTACGTTGATCTAGATTCTCGGACAATGTGAAATAGCCTTCCACGAATCGTGTGTACGTGTACTACAATTGTAGCGAAACGTTGACTATCTGATTACCCTGTTGATGGCTTGCAACGGGACGATTTGTTATAAATCACTTCCAAGAAATCAACATGCAAAAAAGGCGACGTGCCGTCCGCATAGAGCCGCAATCATTCGAACACAAGTCGGAGATACGTGACTGAAATAAATGCGCGTGGTATGTGGGCGCATTCTCAATTATGTTACTTTCACGATACTATTTGTTACAAAAATTGCATACACGGAATGATTGAATAGTTATACAGAAGAAAAGTATATTTTTATTTAGGAAGTATTTTTATATCTCTGACATATTAATCTTCAAATCAGATTACATAGAGTTAAACGAAGATTAGTTATTTGCGCATCAATACATTTTTTATGGTTTAATAAAGAAAAATTTACTTTTATTAAAAAATATTAAAAATAATTAAATAATTAAATAATTAAATAATTTCCATAGATGGGAAGCATTATAAAATATTGGATTGAGAATATGTTTTTATAAATATTAGAAGATATCTCATTAGATTAAATATTAGAAGATATCTCATTATCGTCAAAAAAATCATATTGTACTTTTTATGAGACTATTATAATATTCAAATATAAAATTATTATGGAGATTCTAAATTTCAAAATTCTTATAACAAAATTATGTCATTGTGTCCCTCCGCAATTTTCGTGGGAACGTAGAACAGATTGAGGTAAACGTCCCATATCGTTTTGCCATATTCACAATAAATCTCGAAATATTAATTAAAACATATTAATGAGTAATCACGCATGATGTGGTAGATAAGTTGGTGACGCCGTCTGCCGTTGTATATTTATATATTTGTATATTAGGTTAAACTGAACAAAAAGGTCTACTATTTTACAAATGATTACATAGATTTTTAAATATTAATTAAAGAAGATTTATGCATTATCGCGCACAATCGCGTAACAATTTTCTTTCATTAATAACTAAAAATCTACGTAGTTATTTGCAAAATAAAAGGCTTTTTTGTTCAATTTGACATAATATATAAGCACACAACAGCACACATCGTAATTACAGCTCATCTACAATATCGCGCGCGATATCGATCTTCTTTAATATTTCGACTATTATTACGAATATCCTAAAACGGTATAGGACTTTTATGTTCATCTCAATCCGTTCTACATTCATAAAAAAATTGCAGAGAAGAGTTTGGAACACTCTGTATATAAAACAATGATTGCTAATTTGTGTATATTAGTTTTAAGTGGATGCTAACTTTTTTCCTGTGTACGTGCCATTAATAGAAGGAACAATTACATTTTGCGACTCGTATACATTCGCGAGAGGGCTATTTCCAAATTATAGAATGATATTGATTACCCTAGTTTCGAGTTATTGATCTTACTTAGAGCGGCAGGATATGTTTGCGTCACGTGTTTCCGACCATCCCTTCTCGAAGAATTATTTGCATAAATGTCAATGTATTAAGATCGTGGGGATTACGTTGATGAATATATTCCTCGCTCGTGGGATTAAGCTTTCGCAGCTGCACTAGACGGCAATGAGCGATTAACCCTGAGCTACGGTTTACGCTGGTGAAATTTTCGAGCGGCTTTGTAACCCCGCCCTATTGAGGCCCGTGCCGCTCTTCGGATCAGATGGCACATTTTTTACGTGCTCTTCAGCTCCTTCAATAATCGCCATTCAGTGAACCGTCGGTGGGCGTCGTTGTTCCGTAAAGAATTGTTCGGGAGAGCGGCAGTTTATTTAACGACTGCATTGTCGAGTGTGAGGTGACACCTCCACCGACTCGACCCTCGCAGGTACCCTTACTTCGCGTTCAATCGACGACCTATGACCTGCCAATTGTTGGTCAAGTTGACAAACGTGCCCCCAAAGAATCCCACTACAAAACAGAACCGCTTCGCCGTGTATGGACGCGATCTTTTTCCCCTCTTTTTCCTCCCTTTTAACCTTAATTCCGCAGACACAAGCATAAAATGATCCGGCGTCAGCAAAATCGAATATTTCCAAAACCAATCTTTCGAATTATCTCACAAGAAATATGATAAGAAATATGTTTTGAAACAAGAAATATATATGTTGCGTGGCATATATTTGCGTGGTTATCGCATATATTTCCAAAATATATCGTTGCTCTCGTAACCTTTGTCAAATATTTATCTCGCTACCCAATATTGTGCAACGTGTACATAGGACAAAGTTTGGTTTTCCAAGTGTTCGTTAATTAATTTTGCTTCAAAACGTACCATTTTTACATATATAGGAACTGCTTAGAGAATCTTTTCAGGTTTTATTAGTTCGTCATTGTATTATTTTCGATGAATAACAGTTTTCCCATTAATGGCGTTTATACTTTGATTCTTTAGTTTCGCATTGTTACACAAAAGACATTATTTGATTACAAAGTGTATTGTTACAAATTATTCCCACGATACTTTGTCTCGCGTTACCTATGAAATAATGTGAAAAAGAAAAGAGCTGGCTTATATCATACAAATAACTCAACATTAATATAAATTCGTTTATGAAGTGCATGAAAGATCGCGCGGTCAAATTGATCGATTATGTAGAATTTATCTTTATACAGCAATCGATTCTTTAATATCAAAGAGCTTGTGGAAATGACAATGTCGAATGTCGAACGATAATGCCCGTAATGCAATTGTTGATTAGCTCTGCCGTGGGAGAGGGAGATATATGTTGCTGGATCGACGTTTCTAGGATCTTCTCCGATTTCGTCTTCGTTAAAGCGCGGGGACGGAGGGTTATGGGCTCCCCTAAGACGGGACGACCAAGCTGTGAGAGATGAGGGGTATTATAGCTCAAGCCTATCGGATAAATGGGGATTCACGCGTCGTTAATACCGCACCGTCGCTCTCGAATCTACACGGGGGAGGAGCAGATGGCATCGATTAATCGGCTAATTACTCAAATACTAAATTCATAATACGTCTTAGTTAAATGAAGGATATTGCAGCCGCATATGCGTATTTCTCATTCTAATGCTTGATATGTTCTTTTAACTTTGAGGTACTTTTGTTCGTGGTGATAATGACTTTAGCGTTTGGTAAGCATCTCACGCAAACATTTTGTGTATCTTCGTTGATTTGATTCAACAGCTATTTTCAAAAGCAGTTATTTTCTTGTTTTAATTATTTGTCAAGAAGGTTCTCTTATTTCTCTATATATTTTTCTTTTTCTAGAATAATATATTCTATTTTTACCGTGTTAATTCTCTTGTGATACATTTATTCGATTCAGAACGTAGTTAAAAATTATACGATAACATTATGTGAGATGCAACATACGTAATTCGCGCACGAGTCAAATAATACGGCTGAAACATTTTAATTTGGATATTTTTTTATGCGGAATGTTCGTACCACCGGTGTATTTGGGAATATTGAATAACGTAGTCTCATTTACGTGGAATTTATCAGAAAATATATGATGAATTATATCCGCATAGAGGTCATTATTAATAGCGTTGTGCCCAAATATTAAAAAAAAAGAGTGTCTCTTTCTCTCTCTCTCTCGTCATCGATTATCGTTAATTTAATTTAATATATCGCTCGGGCGATGCAATTACGTCGTTGAAACCTTATCCATCATTTCCTCCTCGCCTCATTAACAGGATTTGATGAGCGATAAAATCTTGTAATCATGAACGTCTGAAAGTTGTAACATGTCTGCCTGAAGAGCGTTAGAAAGATTATAATGAAGAAGCAAACTCCCTATATAGAAGTGTTTCGACGGAAATTTAAAGAACCTAAAGACGTCTTCCAATTATTCCGTCAGATAATGACAACACCGAGAAAAGTGAAAGCGCTCTTGCGGGGACGGGACGTTCGCGTCACGCTTCGTCCACGAAGTTCGCTCATTTATACGAGTCGCGCGCACGAGTCTGTATCGCGTTTTATTCGGAAAAATCAGAGGCGCTCCCCGGACTACGATAAATCCTGATTTTTGTTCATAATTTACGTCGTTAACGTTAATTAAATTTGCGCGCATACATTAATATCCGTAGCAAATTTGCGGCGATTTGAAAGCAACCTGACTGGCAAAATGATGAGTTTAAATGTTCTAGCGCCGACGATGTTAATGTGCGCGCAAATGTATTTTCGCGTGACGAACGTTTCGGCCTCATCGCAAACACATTATTCGTCGAATTGTACGGATGATTCAGTGCGCGCGTGACAATTTCCTCGACGATTGATGAATAGGTTGCGGGGTCATGTGGCACTTTTTCCACGTTCCAGCCGGAACAACGATTGCCCAATTATACCGTAAATAATGCGCCGGCCGCACTCTGTATGTATATCGGGCATTAGTTGAAAGCTGCTTAATGTTTTAGCGTGTTTGTTGTGGCGGTTTGTGTGACGCCGGTTGTTGTTCACAGCCGTGAATTCCCCGTCGAACGGAAAAATCGTGTTTTCACGCACGCCAAAATGTGCCCGGGCTTTGCATACCGCAAACGCATAATGAACGTCTACTCCACGTCACTTGCGTAGGCATTTAAACGGTCGCTCTCGCGTAGACGCGCACGAGCTCCGCCCGATAGCGATTTACATGGCCATAAGCAAATACCCGGGATGTATTGACTGCCGAATATTATTTGCAGCTGGCGGTATCTAACGCCAACACAACAGTTCCATTGTAGATGTATGTTCCATTGTAGGCATCAATTGATATAACCGCGGGAGAAAGGGAGGGAATGAGAGAAGCGAGAGGGGTGATTAATTACTTAGCGCGTAATGCCCGGCAAAAATAATGTGTGCAGATGAAAGCGGATATTTAACGATGAATTTTCATTAGCACGGAACTATATTGCGCGTACACGCACACCCGCTCGCGCGCGCGCAAAAGCGAAATATTTGCACATTTATCAAGTCGCGTTGCGCGCTTTATGTGTATATATTTTTTTCATACAAATAAATATGAAATATTTACTATTTTAAGTGATATATTTTTCATGGAAATACACTGCGTTGCCAAACATTACGTCGAAAATTAAGCACCTTGTATTCAAGCGATGATACGCGCGAGGAAGGAGGGAGAGGGAAGAGATATGCGCTAGCGTTCTCGAAAATCACTCGCAGATACGCGTGCATCAGTTTCAGCCCTCAATAAAAACATGAAACGCGTTCGTCGACCTCGTACGGTATGTTGTGCGATAAATGTTAAACGTTATCTACGGTAAATCATCTTTCGATGACGCAATGTTGAATCAACGACGATAATTCATTCGCGTTACATACATTAGAAAACATGTTTTGTTGATTCAGGTGTAAACAATTATTTCTCGACATATCGCGAGAATATCGTATGCGTGTTGCTAAATAAATTCCGCAATTGCAAATTTCAACTATTTTCAGATCCACCGTATGGCGTACGTTGGTTCATTAATTTTTCTCATAAATAAAATTTGAATTTGCGAAATTTGCGAAATTTGAGTTTGAAAAATGGTGTAGAAATTTTTAGTTCAATTTGACCTGATTTATATGCAAACATGTTTTTGACAGTTGCAAGTCACAGTTGCAGTTATCAAAGTTCTCTCCGAAAAGAAATTAATTGAAGCGGGCCCCAAGTGTATAATGGCTCAAGTCAGGGATGCCCAAAAATAGGAATGCCTTCGTAGATATGGTTAAGATAGACAAATTCTGAGTAGAATTTTACAAATAAACTATGAATTGATACCGACATCGATATTTAAAAAAATAGACTTCCTTTCCTAAAATTTCAATATAACCAAAATAGACAAATGCTGAATGGAATTTCGTGAATATATCATGAATTGATGCTGACGTGAATGCCTCAAACGAAGTTTATGCTAATAAGATTTGGTCAGAGGCAAGTTAGTCAATTTTTAGAATGGCCTCAGTAAAAAAATAATTACTTATTATAATTAAATATTGATAATAGTTCGATATTGGAAATAGTTAAATATTGATAATAATTAAGTAAATATTCTGAGGAGTATTAAGATGAATATGGATTTTAATATTACAATTTTTTTTTTATTTGTAATAAAAGTGAATGGATAAATTAGTCAGATCATGTATTTAAAAAAATGTTTTAATTTCTATAAAAAATATTTAGAGATTTGGGTCTCTAATTATAAATCTGGTGTCAAGTTAAAAAAAATATGACTACTCGGTATGATGGACTAAAATTTAAAAAATTGTTAATTTTTATAATATTAAATCGGCCATTTTGAATTTTAAAATTCTAACTGCAAATTCGTTGTCGGCAGCCAGCAAAAACCCCGGGTACGAGGTTTTAAATTATCGGACTGACATAAAAATTCGTTCCAAAATACACGAACTCTCAAAATATACAACTAAATTAAATATATTATTAGTTATGTAAGAACAGCTATATATGTGTGTGTGTGTGTGTGTATATATATACCGGTGTGTGTATATATATATATATATATATATATATATATATATATATATATATATATATATATATATATATATATGAGCTTCAACGCCTATGTTGGAACAAATATATTTCTATTAAATATTGAGAGGATTATAATGTTTGATTTGTTAATGCACGCCCCGGATAGGTTTTCCAGTCTTTGTACGCGGTGAATCTACCTTTCACGTCAAACCCTGAAACTTAATTTTTCATAATAATATTAATTAATTCATAATAATATTAATTAATATTTATTAATTAATCATTAATAATCTAATTACTATCATATACTACAGAGACTTACTATCATATATTGCAGAGAGATTATACATTTTTTGATTCCAAATTATAATTGTGTAAAATACCATCTTAGCGACTCTTTAAAAAGGTGCAATTCTAATAGCCATACTAGTTATTTGTTGGGATTGCACCTTTTGTGGATTGTTTCCCAAACGACTACGAGAATAATATTAAGATATTTTATATTCTCAATCTACTCGCCCTAAGTCTCATATCGTTTATATCCAAAGTTTTTGAAAAAGGAACGAAATGTCTACATTGAGAGAGAGAGAGAGAGAGAGAGAGAGAGAGAGAGAGAGAGAGAGAGAGAGAGAGAGAGAGAGAGAGA
>NW_022639587.1:426380-470963 GCF_010583005.1 Odontomachus brunneus | reverse complement strand
GAGAGAGAGAGAGAGAGAGAGAGAGAGAGAGAAAGAGAAAGAAAGAGAAAATATTGTAATAAAAATATCAATACAATTTTAGTTGTCCGGAAGTAGACTGGCACTATTACGAGAATTATAATAAAACATAATAAAAATGATCATAAACATAATATTTACTATATTTATGATAATTTCTGCTATGTTTATGATCACTTTTACTATGTCTTATTATAATTTTTATTATAATGCCAGTTTATTTATTCCCGGAATAGTAAAATTGTAACGTAACTTTTACTACAATATTCTCTCCGTGTATGGGCACTTGGTCGCATTCTTTCTCGCATCTAGATCATTCTCGCTATGACTGCAAGATCATCTCTTTTTGTTGAGCGTATACCGCGGCTGAAGCAATCGAAGAATATTATTGCGGTTTATGAGCGCTCATGTTTTCGCGGCATAGATACACGTGTCCGCGGAATTTTATAATGCGATAGGTTTGAACGTTCTCAGCCAGTGCTACAACGGCATGCTCGATTTTGTTACGATCGTCATTGAATTAATGCCGGCGGCGCAAGTAGATACGAAGAACGGATGCAATCAATGTCGCGGTCGTTAATGCACCGTCTAAACTAACTGTGCTCGCAAGCACCGACCACAGTAGTCGGAAGTAATTCCTTTCGAGAATTTGTGCGAAGGGTGAGGAGAGAAGGGCGACAGAGAAAGGTGGGGGTGGCGGAGGTTGTCCGCTTAGACTTACATTAGCGCGGCTTACGTACGGAGTTAGCGTTGATTGCGTTCACGCGCTACGTTTACTTAACGCCCCCTCGCTCTCTCGTCAACTAGGTAGATACTGTACGCGAGACAATAACTTCAGTTACGGCGTGCGCGCGCGATATCCATCACGCCGCCGAATTTCGAACCGGGTGCGAAAACGAAGTTTTGATTGATGATCGTGGCCTGTTTTTTCTTTTTTTTTTTTATTTTATTCCAACGCGTACAGAGGTACGTAGATAAACGCGATTCTCCTGATTGCGTCGTGCATATATAACATTTTTCGCGCGCCCGCGCGACCCATAAAATAAAATCGCTCGCCGTGTAGAAGAAAGGGCGCGGTGGTGGCGCCCGAAATTAGTCCCTCGGCAACTCCGATGACGACTCGACAACGGCGGTTTTGCGATATTGAGCGGCGAAGGGAGTCTCGGGGAAGCAATTTTGTGAGTGTGTTAATTGATTCATTTGGTGCGATATTATCTTAGAGGTTATCTCAACTCGAGAGAGAAAATGAACTTGCACCGTTAACGCGTATATTCACGTAGCCGCCGGTAAAACCGAAACAACAGTGCGACGCAGTTTTCGTAGGTTCAATTAGAGTCGCCTAGCTGCGAAGTCGCCGCTAAAGCCGAACTACGCGGAGGATCCGAACCGTGGAGGTAACGAGTGCGCGCCACAGATGTTGCCAATTTCCGCTCGGGTGGGCAAAGCGGATGCCTGTCGTTCGGAAACGCGCGAATCCCGCTGCGTCTGGAAGCACTTCGACGTTGCGCCGATAGGAAACGCTCATACTTTATGACGTTGCCGTTGCGATGTGCCCCTCACAATCTTGACCAAGTTTATCCCGGAATCGCAGCCGTGCACTCTGAAATTTTATTCGGGTCGATGCTACGTTGAATAAACATCCGTCGTGATCGATTCGCTCCGACGACGAAGTGGAATTTTTACGTCACGTCTCGAGGCGACACTGTTATTGTCAATTATAATATTACAAAAAGAAAGTTTGCTGCGGCAGCAAGAATCTGGTGTGTGAAGTCTAAATTTCGTTGTAACATATGGATACCTGCACGAAGAGAGAATATTAGTTTTTTTTTTATCTAAATTTCTACCAATTTTACTATATTTCTAGTATATTGAAAAAAAAGAGTTTGGTTCGATTAAGTAAGTTTCTGCTAAAATATAAATGAACTAGAAAATTACGGTTAAATATAGTTGAAGTTACGAGATTTCTATTTAAGTTAACAAGATTTCTGGTTAACTTGAACATAATTCTAATAACTTGAATCAGAATATTTGTTCATATTTTACCAGAAATTGATTAATCTACATTGTAAACAATTTTGTTAACACATTTAACACATTTTACATGTCCCAGTTTATCCAGTCTAATTTTTGTATTAATTTAACGCAAAACAAATATGCAAGCAAATAACATAAATAATATATCGAAAAACAACACAGAAATATAACACTTGGACCGTTAAAAACTTTTAACAGCTCTCTGAATTGCAAAATCCAACTTTGTACTAACAATCATTTTTACATGAAGAATAAGATAAAATCACTTCCAGCAAATATCGAGATATTTCTATTTAATCAAGAATATCTAATATTAGCGTGCGACCAGCGCGCATCATCTATTGAATTGAAATAACAAAAATAACGGTTAAATTCGTTATCATTATTGTAAATGATAAAAGTAACAATTAAATTCGTTACTGTAAAAATGTAATGATGTTTCCGTTACTGTTACAAACAGAGAAAAGTAACGATCGTTATAAAAATTAAAAAAATAAAAAAAACGGTAACGATGTTACAAGTAATGCGTTACTACCCAACTCTAGTGTTTGATTTTTTAGGCATCGGGTTGTTTTTCCCTGATGAAGCGGACTGAAATGTTTGCGAAATCAAACAAAGATGAATCCACGCGGCTCAAACCTGGAAACCAAATCTAATAAAAACTCTAGTATTTCTCATTAAAGCACTGTACTTACAATTGGTGGTTCAGTTATAAATATATGACTGTAATTACACGAAAAAAACAAATTTGATTGAATCAACCAAATATCTGAACAATATTTCTCCGGTTAACTTGAATAGAATCCTGGTATCTTCAACCGGAATTCTGGTTCGTTCATATTTCCCCAGATATTTTGTTTATTTTTTCGTGAAATAAAATATCTCTGAAAGCATCAGTAAACAGCGACTATTCCAATTACTGATATACTTTGCGAACACAGACAGTTTCATTGCATGCACGTCGCATGAAAGCCGTTAATTCCATGCGTTAATTCACAAACGCAGAAAGTTGGATTTGGTCTAACTAATAATAAATTTAACGACGGCGAAAATTTTACTTTTATTGGTAAAAATTAGTGAGAAATAAGATGGAGCAGTAAAGTGAAAGTAAAGAGTGAGAAAAATCAATGCATACTCATTAATCATCGGTGAAATAGTTTGACTCAATCAGAAACATTTTTTACCTATTCACCTTAAGAAAGTATGTCCGCCAATGGGCAATGTATCTATGAAACCGATATAGTAGGGACAGTAACAAAAGTTTTAGTTGCAGCAACAAATTGTTTTTTTCTTTACGTTATTTAGTTGTACGTTTTAAACAATCCATGATTATATGCGGCAATGGGATTTTTTTTTCGGTGAAGTACAGACGACACGCACTTCTGCATAGTTAGGAGAAGTCACGTGGCTAAACGGAAGGAGTTTTAGTTCCGAGTACTCGTTGAGTGTGAAAACTTGCGCGGCCGTCACTCGGCGCTTAATCACTCGTAATCGCCGCACGGCGGTTTAATTTTATGGTTTCGTCATAGTTTGTTCCGCTTCACTTTCCGTGGCCCGCGATCGGCGGTAATCATACCGGTGTAAATAGCAAACGAAGGCAATCAATTGCCAATTGAACGGATCGTTCCCCACGGTACATCGATGTACGGCGTCGCCACCGCAGCTATCTGTCGACTCACCAATTCCATCAGGCCGAACCAACGAGCCGCTACCTCATGTGCGACGACTATTTCACTCGGCGGTCGGCCCTCGGCAAACCCCCGTTAAAACACCAGCTCGTTGCGTACACCATGGCTGGAAATGTGATCGGCGTGTACAAATATACGGACGTGTGTATAAGGCAGCAGTATCGACGCCACTTCGACAACGTTACGCGGCCATAACGAGGCCGCGTGCGTTTGTCGTCGTGTCGCTCCGACAGCACACCACCATCACCACCCAACACCACTACCACCACCGGCACTGTCACACTGCTGATCCGTTGCATTTATTTAACATGTATTGAAAACAGAAAAAGACGATAATCCGCGTTTTCGCCTCGTAGCGCGCGGTCGTAGCGAAATTTGTCACATGCTTCGTGGAATTTTGTTACACACTCGCAAGAGAAGAATTGCCATTGAAACGATTAATACGTAATGGCGATATACAACGTGCCCTCTTTGAGTACGCTATTCGATTTGTATAAACATGCACAATAATTTATACGAAGTGCTTGATCATTGGAGAGGGTCAGAGAGACGTGAAACGATCGGTTATTCGAAGCACTTGTTACAAGCGCTCGTTTGAAGGCCGCTTACACTTCATCACGCAGTCGGCGGTTTGAGGTAATCGCTATGTAAAAATTTTCGAGCCGCCGGGGAGTAATGCGCAGCTTTCAAGCACTCGGCACGGCGTAAAAGCGCTTACGGCTTTAAGAGAGGAAATTCATTGCCGTTAAGCGTGTTATAAGCAGCTTCTCCCGAGCAAGAAGACGGATGCGATAAAAAGAAATCCCCGCGTCGTTTGTTCCACGGTTATTAGCGAAAACAACGTGAAGCTCTCTCGAGCTTTCTCGAGTTTCACGTTCATTAAAGAATTTATTAAAGTTCGCATATTCCAGATAGGCTGTCCTTTTTACAGCGCGAGAACAGTGAGGTCGGCGCTAAGAGCCGGGGCGTGTTCGATGATTAAACAACCTGATTTGTGGGATGCTTTTTCTAAACATTGAAATCGCGCCGTTTGTTCTGCGGTTATTAGCGAAAACTACAAGCTTTAAGGTAACATTTATTCAAGAATTATTGACTCTTAAAACAGACTATTGTTCTCCGTCCACGTAAACAGGATTCTATTATGTCCGCGCCTTATTAAGTAACATTAATGTGTGCTCAAGAAATTCTGAGAAAATTCACGGAAGTTTATTTTGAAATGTTAATTAAATGCTCCAAACATTGAATTATATAACAATTTATCTTCAATATTGGTTTTTTATTATTTTTATTGTAGGAGAAATCATCTCTTGGCATAGTATATTTAAAACATTTATAATTCTTTTTCGAAATTTGTCTTATAAAAGAAATGCTATAGAAGGTCTTTGAAATAGAGCTTATAGTTGAAGAAAAACATTATGAGATAATCACTAAAAAATATAATTATTAGAGTGCATGAACATAGAGTATGTTACATGAAAAGTAAAGACGTTAAACTTAGAAAAAGAAAATTTGCATATTTTTTGTGTTTTTATTAAATATAAACATTATGAAATATAAATATTTATAAGCATTGTAAGTACAAAAGGAAAAAAAAACGTTCCATATTTGACCTGAGCTTAAAAATAATCTCTTTTATAAGCAATTCAAAAAAATCTCATGAAAATGTCAGATTCAATTCCAACTTCCAAAGTATATTTCTTTTTACCAGAAAAAATGAATATTTACAAAAAGAACTCGACCTTTGTCTTATTAATTAATATTAATATATAAAATTCTGAAAAAAATCACGGTAGTTCATTGCATTAATTAAATGCCCAAACTATTGAATTAGTTAACAGTTTATTTTCAACATTTATGTCTTTATTGTTTTTTTTTAGAGGAAATCATCTGTTAGCATAGTATATATGAAAAATTTATAATTTTCTTCGAAATTTAGCTTATAAAAGAAATACTTCGGAAATTCTTTCATACAGAACTTATAGTTGAAGAATACAAAGGAAATAAACCAGTCTAATAAGTCGTTCATGTTCCCACGGGGAAAAATCGCCAGTCAGAGTGTGCAGACTTCCGCGAAATCTCATATAAAAATACATGCTGCAAATTCTTGCAAAATACATGAAAACAAAAAGACGTGTTCATAAGATGATATTTGCAATCGATTGAGCAGATGTGTAAAACAGTATGAACACGTTCCTTTGTTCTGACAATCAATAAATAACCGTAAAGTTAATGTGACAAAATTATAGGAAAAGATATGTTGTATATCAATTTAATTTTATGTTAATTTTAAGATAATTTTTATTGATCATTAGAATAAGAAGAAAGTATTCCAACTATTTAACAGATATGATCGATTGATTGCAAGTGTAATTCTATGGAAATATCTTTTTATTTCAACGCATTTCGCAAGAATTTTTATCGTATATTTTCTCGCCTATGATATCATCAATCGAGAGTTTCGCGACGAGGAACCAAAAGCCTTAAAGCATGTATATTCCAGATAAGTTCTCTTGTTCAGAGCATGAGAGCGGTGAGGCCAGCGGTAGGAACCAGAGCGTGTTCGATGATTAAATAGTCCGACCGGCAGGGCGATTGTTTCAAAGGTTGAAATAGTGTCGTTCGTCCCAGTTGTTAGGGAAAACAACGAGCTCTTAGGTATCGTTCATTGAAGAATTATTAAAGTTCGCATATTTCAAGTAGACTCCCTTCTTTTAGAGCACGAGAGAGGCGAGGTCGCAGCGGTAAGAACCGGGGCATGTTCGATGATTAAACAGTTCAATCCGGAAGGTGATTTTTCCAAACGTTGAAATCGCGAACGAAACGAATAGCTGTTACGGGTTCGCGCCCGTCGATATAAATCCGTCGTAAAATAGTTCTACTTTTCTCGAGTAGTTGTCGTAATCGATGCGTTAGCGACTTTCGTGCTTTATTTCCGACGAAGACATATACCGCGTTCTTTTCGCTCCCGTTTCCTTTGTCTGCTCTCGTCTTCCACTTTTTGTTTTTTATCCGCCCTCTCTCTCTTTTTTTCTCTCCTCCTTCTCCTTCTATTTTTTTTCTTTCTTCTCTTTCCTCTTCGTCTCTCCCTTTTTTTCTTTCTCTCATTTTGGCTTTCCCTCTCGTCCTTCTCTGTATAAATCTAATGTATAATTTCATTGGATTTATATTTAAATTACCACTGGATGTACATATCACTTTTTATTTTGACAAGCTACATTGGTTTAAGGTTTACTAACGTAGCAAAAATATCATATAATATGTTTAACATTTGGCATTCTAAAAATAGGTCAACAATATCATTGTTAATCCCTTGAGCGGCATTGATACCATAGTGCGCACATTTTCATCGTGCTTCATTAGGCATTGATGCAATATTGCGTCAAATGCATTTTTCTCGCAGATCGTTGTTGCAATTTTTATAAAAGTGTATATATAGGATATATAGGATTTTTCTGGGTCGCGGAATATAAATCTGTGGTCAAAATTGATGAATTAAAAATGGCGGATCCAATATGGCGGACTAAAAAATATCATCTAATCCGAAAATTTTATGAATGGTTCTTGCTTTGTTTTTAGTGGTTTTTTGAGTCATATAAATACGTATAAATACGTATTTATACGACCCCAAAAACCATCAAAACGTATAAATATATATTTTTGGTCAAAATTGACAAATTTAAAATATGCAAATCCAATATGGCGGATAAAAGTGTCACATAATTCGAAAATTGATTTATTTCATTAAAACCTGGTGTCTACGGGTTTTTTTGGATCGCGGAATGCGAATCTGTAATTTTAACAAGTTCAAAATGTATTCAATATGACAAGCAAAAATATCATATGAACGAAAAATGGACTTATGTAATATTTTGTCTGTCATATTGGATTCGCCATTTTGAATTTGACTACGTATTCGTATTCTGCGATCCAAAAAATCCCTGAATATAGAATTCTATAAAAATCAAAGAATCTTTTTTCTTCCCTCCTGGAGCACATTCAGTCAAAACCAATTTGCCGCTTAAGGGATTAAACACCTACGCATTCAGAGGTGAGATCTCGAGGAGAGATCTTCGGATTGCTTACCATTCTCGCATGCTGTACGGATATTTTCAAGTATTCTTCTAAAATAATGTCAGCTTCGTTATGGAATAATTTACTTACTTTGTTACATTGCGTAATATAAGTCACTTTAATGGTTTTAAAGCTGATTTGATAAAAGTTATATGACATTATTATAACCAAAAGATTACCGGTTTCTATATACGTTTAATGTCTGTACTTCACTGACTTGTATTTTTTTTTATTTTTGTTTTTTATACACTATTATATCTTCCTTTCTTTTTTCCTGCACTTTTGAATTTAGTTTTGAGCTCAGTTTCTCGTCGGTTTGAAGAGATTTTTCCCAGAATGTATAATCTTTTTCTCTTTCTCTCTTTCCCCCCATTTCTATTTCACTCTTTCTTTTCCTCTCTTGTTTCCCTCTCTCTCTCTCTCCCTCTCTTGTAGCTATCAATCTAATCTCTCCCCTTTAAGACCGTGCGTTTCTTAATCCGTTTCGTCGTATTTTCCGCGCTCGTTTACGCGCCCCTTACCCACAGTTTCCACTTCGGTTGCGACCGCCGACTCCGTATCTCAGATTGGCCGCCTCGTCGCGCCGTAAAATCGCATCCATGCCACTCGAGAGTCACTTATTTGAACGGTTCGGCAAGATCGCGATCGCCTAATGTTTCCCGAGAAAAAGAGGCGTACGTGCATTACCTTCGCGTGAGATTTCATCGCCGCACGGTATCGGCGCTCTTTGGCAGCATTTTTCTCGCAGCAATACTCAGAATACTGTTCCTCTAATATGGCTGCTCGAGCACTGCATACACAACACGAGTGCGAACATGTATGCGCGCGCCCGTACATGAATGCCTTTTCCACTTCACGGCGAAACGCGTCGAATCGGAAGGTACACCAGCAGCGAACACGAGGCTAACGGAAAAGTGGAATTATCGTGCTAGCGTCGAATGGCTTTCCAATCTAAAGGCGTGCTTGGCGAGGATTTCTCGCGCGCTTTTAACCGACAAATGAATTCGAAGAGGCAGCCGGCGTTCCGGGATATCGTCGTCGCCGCCGCCGCTGCCGCTCCCGGACGACGCAATTTCCCTTAGCGTTTTCGAAAGACTCTCGCAGCCCGTGTACGGGGATTCCCATTTTGTTCAGTTCCTCGTTGGGTTTATCCCGGGCCAAAGCCTATCGCAATCGGATTCGCTTAAGAGCCGTAAGATTTGTTTTACCATAGATACGAAGTTCGTCGTGTCGGAATTTTCGCTCGCGGCCAGGAAGGCAAACTCGCGGATAATGGATGCTGGAAGAAAATCGGATGAAACATCTGACGTTCGCGGTGGTATTTTAAACGGATCAGAGTTTGCGAGTGACTCCAGCGAATTCATCGGGCGAAGTCATCCAGCCGGCGATAAACTTCGCCGAGGGGATTTGTGAGCACGCGATCTCGCGAAGAATTCTCGGCAAGTTGCGTTTATTAGCGAGAGAGATTGCTAAATTGCGTTGTTATGGGAACTGGGCCAACGCGACAGCTACGATGGGAAGAACAACGCCAGGTTAATTTTTTATCGTCTTTTTCCCCATTTAATTTCTTTTTTTCTTTTCTTTTTTACAACTGGAAATCGGGACACGCGAGTTTTCCCGGACAAAATGGTATTGATGTTGACGTAAGCGCGGTCATTTTTAATCCTATAGACGACGTAACAGCAATACCGTGTATCGGATCAATCACTGCCAATAACGCGACGCGGAACGACGATCGGAGCGGTGATCTATGAAATGCATCGATTTCATAGGCAAACAGCGGCCGTCTCATTTGTAGCATCCGACACTCGCAGGCGTGACGTTGAATGTCCGGTCACAGTGGGTGCCTGTTCGTAATAACGGAACGCCGAAAGTCCGGTCTGGCGCAGGGATTCTGACCGGTAATTTGAGCCAAAGTCGCAGTCGAAGGATTAATGGAGATGCGGCAGCACGGCGAGCATGCCTCGGCATACTAATGGAGCGTCGCAAGGGAGCGCGAGCTTCCGTCGCTCAGAGGAAACCGGCCTGCTCCAAAGCGGATGTGACAAAAGGGGACCGAAATGGTAGTGGTAGTAGTAATAGTGGTAGCAGTGTAGTAGAAGAAAAAGAATAAGGAGGAGGAGGAGGAGAGGGAGAGGGAGGAGAGAAGTTGGACAGGGAATCTGCCTCGTATAGCCCGGACGCCACGGCTTTCGCGGATGTCTCTCTCGACTTCCGTCAGGCCCGCTTCATCGCGCTTCGTTTTGCCCGCCGCTCGCTAAAGCCGATACCTAGCGTAGCCCGGCCTGCATCGGATATAACAGTTATTGCAATAAGGTATGATAAAGAGCCGTCGGCTTGACCATGACGAAGGCCGACGTTGGTGGCGCGTCACGTTGTCGTACTGTGTGCCGGCGGCGCCGCGACAGCTTGGCTTGGAAATATCCTCGAATGTTCCCGAAACTGGAGTCGTAAGCAGGAATATGTAAAATCGACACCGTTTTCGGATCGCGCGCAAGATAAGTCGCTGCCGATATATGAGGGGGCTACGAGTTTCCGGCTGGATGAGCGCGATCCGTGAGAATAGCGAACGCGGGGACTGGCTGCCAACGAAGGAACACGATAACCGTAGAAATTGAAAACCGGCGACGAAGAATTACGAACGATAATGCGAGGTCGATGGGTCGCATTAAACGGACGAGAGGGATTAAAGTGATTCGGCGGAAAGTGCCGACTTGACTGTTTCCGCGCGCGTGTCGCGATATTAACGTTGCAGTTTTTAAGTTTCTTGCAATGTGTTCTCTTTCTCTCTCTCTTACGAATCTGTGATTGCAATGCTCGAGGAGTACTTGCCGGGATCCAAATGTAGCGCGTTCGTGTAGTTGGCTTCTCGTTCATCGGCGCTTGTTTCTCGAAATTGCTCGCTCCTCGCGAGCTTCTTTTTTTTCCAATTTCATCCTGTCGGACCCGCGTGAAATCCACGAGCTGCAGGCGAGTATTAAGCTCGAGCTTTATTGCAGCGGCAGTTGGAAGCGGTATTATCCTTGACAACTTCACCGCTTCGAGAGGAGATCGCGAGAAACGAGCCGCGCGGGGAAAGTGGGAGGGCCACAAGTGGAGCTTGCACCAACGGCGATTGCGGAAACTTCTCTTTCCTGAAGCCGTATGAAGCGGCCTTCGAGTTTGTGATAGCACAGATTTTCAATGAGACATGCAGTTTTACTTGGTCGAGCGATATTTTCCGCGACGTAGAGCGAAGGCGTTTCCCCCCTCCGACTCTTCCAACATATCGTTTACTACCCCGATAATCGACTCTGTAATCGGGATTCGACTTAAACGTTTAATATCTTCCGTGCCATTTTCATTTGCTTTTTGCTCTTTCAAAGTGAACCAATTGTTTCTGATTGAATAAGTAAAAGAAGTACTTTCATCGACAATCAGTGAATATATTCACTGATTTTCAATGAAAATACTTCTACTATACTGTTCCATTTTATAACTCATTGATTTTAACCAATGTAAATAAGATTTCACAAAATCTACAATACACAGAAAGAAAAAATAGTTGATGAATAGTTGAAACTAAAATTATAATTATTTTTGGCCCTATTTTTTAATTGTTCTAATGCGAAAATAATAGTAGTAACATACATATAAGGTTATTATCGCTAATATTGTAGTACAATTTTATTTAAAACATCTTCGTTTTTTTTATTATAATTTGTAGCAGTTATTTCTTTATATAATTTAAAAAAATGTATTAGCGCTATATGTGTTTTGCTTTTTCAATAATAGGTGTATTTGATACGAGTAAAAACATAGCAAAATTCATGGCTAAATCGTATATACCAAATATTTTAGTTCCAAATATAAAAATAATTTTTTCAATATAAATATCAAACATTTTAGTGTAATCGATCCTTTCAGCGAGATATTACTGATTGATAGTGCTACATATAGTTCTAACTGAACCACCAATTATAAGTATAGCGTTTCAATGAAAAGCACACTGACTGTGCTTTAAAAAGTGGGTTGCATAAAATTTGTCAGGCGGAAAATTAAAAAATTAATATCTGGATTTCGAGATAGCGTTTTGTATCCATTGCGGGCTCTCATTGTCGACCGACTCGAGCAACTCCGCGATTGCAATCTAAAAAGGACTTGACATCTGTATTCTTAGAGGAATCTCAGCCGGGTGGCATCGAGTCAACGATCAATAGACAAGTTACGGGCAAGCGGAAATCCACCCGAGTATACAGAGGCCCGATAGATTCCGCATCAGCGCATTGAAATTCAGAAGCGTCGGTCGCCAGTCGAAAGTCGCGCGACGGTGCAATGAAAAAGCTCTTCTTCCCCCATCGCTTTCCCACGCGTGTCCAGGGACCAAAAGTCCGCCGTTTGAATCTCTGCAATAGGGACGAAAGAGAGGGAGCGAGAGAAAGAGGGGGAGGGAAGGTTTGGCGGATAGAGGAGAGCGCGAAAGAGAGATATCCGTTCACTTCGCGATTGGGAACTTCTTGATGCACTACGGACGTGTACTCCGGTCGGAAACTGTGCACGAATAAAGTCGAAAGGGTACTGGGGACTCTTATTTCATTGCGCCTTACGAAGCGTGCCGCGCAAAGTTATGTAGCCCGCCGCCGGTCGGAGCGTTATCGGTGATATGTCGGCTACTAGCAGGACCTCTCGTAAATACTCGCGCGTACGCATCGTAGAGTCAGGTGGAATAACGTATTCCAAACACGGCTGACAGCATCGATATCCTTGATCCGTGTATCTGAGACAGCGAAACTATTTATCGAGTTTGCATAATGGGACCTTTGGCGTGCGAGATAGACAGAGCACATCGTTGATTCTAGTTCCGCGAGACAGGTTGCACGGTACGTGCTCGCGCGCGTTGAAATTCCCTCCGAGCGAGAAAGCGTTCCCTCTGAATGTGCGCGCGTGTGTGTGTTATGTTTGTGACGCTGCGAAGTCACTTTTATTCCGTTCGCCGAACAGATTGGGATTTGCATAAATGTCCATATCATGAATGCCGCTGCGGCTATTATTAGTTTATATCTCGGAGATCCGCGTGTTGTCCGACCGTGTGCACGCGTGGCCCCGTGTCGAGCGCTCTCGTGTTTATATTGCTGCATCGCTGACGACAAATAAATTCGGCCGCGTCCCCTAAACACGTAGTGACATTATTCTTCCTAATGACTTAAAGCTGGTTTACAAATATCTTGCAAGGTGCGCGGGCGTGCGCGACGGGGATCTACTGCAGAAACGGCGGAACGTGGCGCAAGAAAGATTACGGAGATTATTCGAGAGTTTCCAATTTGCAACGACGTTCAATATCACGCCGTCTCGCCCCTATCGCGGGCGCGCAATGCTGCGCCTTGCGATAGGTCATTTGTATCCCACGTTCCAATTTTGCCTCATTTGCGCAAAAGATTGGACTTTAAAAAGAATCCGCGAGTGCCGTTCGCTCCGAGAAACGGCCGGCAGAAGACGCTCGTTTTTCTGCTCGGCGTGCCATTTAACGCGCGTGCGATATTGATTGGTCAACGTTATCTTTGCGAGCACGTTATAAAACTGTATTATTTCACAATCTGATATATTTTCAATTTTTGCGGCATATGGCGAAATGCTTAATCTGGCTTGCGGCTTGGTGCTGCGTCCTTCATAGATTTGTTTTCGATGTGTGTTTCAAGAACACTCCAATTTACAATTTTCAGAAGTAGTCTCCTTAACTCTTTCAAGACGGGAAACATCTTTTGGCGCTCTACGGCCTTCATGCATGTATTTCAGAAACTATCGATACTCACAAAAATTGGTATGTAGGGATTTTTTGGAGTGCTCTTTCCGAATTTGAAATAAAAAATGTAAAATTCAAAATGGCGGATCAAAATTGCGATTTTCAAGATGCCCAATTATGTAAATATAACTCAATTTCCGTAGAACTTCATACTCTCTAAATTTGAATTAGTGAAAATCTTGACTGATTTCCAGTTTTGCTCTTCTTGGAGTTCATCAGTACCACACAAATTTTAGTTAGTAGGTCGAGTCTAAAAATGTTTTTCCTTGGTCGGCATTTTGAATTTAAAATATTCGATTTTAGTTCTCGAAAAAGTATGATTAAAAATTTCATAGTTCAAATTTTATAGAAATTAGGTGATATTTATATTTTTTATCATTTTTTCCGTCATATTGGGTCCACCATCTTGGATCACAGAATTTTAGAAATCTAAGCTTAGATTCAGATTCAACGACCCTAAAAACTCATAGAATACGAACTTCCTTATAATTATCTCCCCGAGCAACCTCTCGTTCTGAAAGGGTTAAGTATAGAAACGACATCACTTATCTTACAATAAAAATTTTCGTATCACGACACATGTACGTTTCACCAAAATACACTATCTGTAGGGAAGACTGTGGCTACATGTTCTATATTTTAGAATTTTGAAACTACAATTTCTCATGCAAGTAATTGTTGTGACTGATTGTATAAATATAATAGAAGCAACTTTCTTCTATGTATTAATACGCGCTACGACTTTGTTAACCATATATTTCGTTTTGTAATAACCAAACTACGAACATGCAGCAACATAGACATCTTGCTCTGGTATCGGATTCAGTCACCTAGTAGCGTACCCAAGATAAAGAAGGTCACATATAAAATATATATCCTGATTAGAAATTCCAGAGTCTCTGTGAGAAATCCTCACAGCTCTCCTGCCTGTCCTTCATTATGAGCTAACTTTATTTCATCCACCCAAATGCTTTATTTCAATCATTTCATGAATAAAAATTGCATTTATTACCAGAAACGAGAAGTATATCATACACTTGCAAGAAATTTTATTCCAGCGCTAGTAATACTTAATTTTATTCAGTCATAATAGAGGATATTAATTCAAAATTTTGAGAGACTTGAAAATTTATTTTATTATTACCAGATCAGTTTTTATTATTTCTCAACTGTAGTATTTTTTATTTCGACTTTAATGAAACTTAGGAAAAAATATTTATGTTCTAAGAGGACCATTTCGCGATTCCTTTTAAGATAAATAGAAGAGAAAAGCACATGTTTCCGGTTTCCCCTATTTGCTCTCCGTCTCAAAGATGACAGCTGTAATTTTTACACGGAACGCCCTGAGAGAAAGGGGGGTGGAAACTTAACAGTTGTAATAAAATTGCGAAGCAGCAACTCGCAAAGTGGAAAGTAGGTGTAAAGTAAAAGGAGAGAGTGGAGATTTTTTGCAGTTAAGTCTAATTGTAACGGGCGTGAGGCGGTGTCGGCGGCGACGGCGGGGGCGAGGATGGCGTGAGGGGAAAGAAGAAACTTCGTCATGATATTTTCTTGCAATTATCTTCAAGAGGCGGTCACGAGCGCCAGCGTCGGAACATTCGGTGTCTCCATTGTCAGTTAGCCGGCGCGCGCGCAACTCTAAATTAACATTAAAAAGGCACGTTAAAAGCGTCGACTTCGTTAAAGCTTGTCGGGCGTTTCCCGCTGCTTTTGTCCCGGTAATAGAGTATTAAGCAGCCAAGATCTGATAAGGTCATTCTTGCAGTCCTACGCCGAGCTGCAGGAAAAGACCAGCTGCGAGTCGAAGCTTCGACCGACGAAAAAAAACGGAAGGCAGGCGGGGGCTCTAACGGTCGAAGGAGAGCGGGGATCGGGCTTAATTTAAATTAGATCTTATCCACAACGCTATCGATCGCGCGCGTACGCGCGTGATAACGGCGCGCTGACCGAAATTCCTCGCGTTTTCGAGCGCATCTCATTTCGCCGGGCGAAACGAACCGACAAAGTTCCCGACCCGCGAACTTCTGCGTAGCGCGAGTTCCGCCAGAAGAAGAGTTCAAAGTTTTTCACCTCGGCGCGGCAGAGCGGATTTTCTTAACGCTTAATTACTTCCGAACTTTGCGAGCATACGGTATATTTCGTCTGATAGATCGGTCCAGATTCGCGAGATATCCGTGAGAGGATGTTCATAATAGCCGAATTATGTGTGCGCTGGACGGAGTGATGAAATTAGAAAGGACGACCTGCGCAACATTTGCGCGCGATACGTCTAATTCTTCTTCGATTTGTTGAAGCGTTGTGTTTTAGTAAAACCCACGGTATCTCCTGGTACATAAGCGATAAATAAACAGAATACGGAGAGAATTTTATAGTAAAAGTTAATATAGAATCTTGTAGTCGAAGAATAAGTTAACATTCTGTCGTAATTAATTATCCTTTCATCTCATATATGCTACTTGTATTTTAGGAATTGAATGTTGCCATTAAAAAGTTTACTGTACTTCCAGTGACACTTGCTACATTTCTAGCGAAATGTACTATGTTTCTTAACAAGATGGACGTTATTAACAGTCTAGTCATTATTAAAAGCATAATAAAATTTAAAAGGATTTATACAGAAAAAACTATAATATTCTCTCCGTATATTTTTACTGTGACCACGTGAAAGAAAGACAACCAGTTGTTGCGAATATTTAAACTATGGAAAGATAATTCTGATGAAAAATACGGTGTCAAACTCACGCACCAAATGTTTTTTTGGACTTTAAAATATATACAGTTAAAATATATACTTAAAAGCCTGGTTTACATATATATAATATTTTTAACCATAACAATAACTCAATCAAAATGCACAACATAGAAGTTCATCAACTTGTTTGCATTGCTGAACGTAGACAAATAATTGCGTCAAAGAAAAGTTGGAACGCCACCATTCCTCCCGTACGTTGATATGTACAGTCAATATTACAAATTCTTCCAAAGCACTTGACAACGACGGCTGGGCGCACAAAAGAGTGCAATCGTTTTTTAAACGATCAAGCGGACCAACACGGCGGAAACGTATCTACCAAACTGGAAGGAAGAAAGAAACTCACTTGAATCGGGTTATCCCGTCATGGGATGAAGGATCACGAGAGAAGGAGAGAGAATAAGAGAGAGAGAGAGAGGGAGAGAGAAAGAATGAGAAAGGGGCTGGAAACTTGCTCTTACGGGGTTAGAAACGAGGCGAAACACCGATAGCTTCCGAGAAGCCGGGTCGCGAAGATCTGGATCAGCCAGGAAAAGTGTTTAGGGTCGCAGGATGCGCCCGACTGCACCGGCAAATGAGATCGACTGAAAACTCCTCCAGAACCATCCGAACCAATCCTCCCGACGGAATGTATCACTTCGGTGTAGACGCGCACGATTAATGGGTTTCTCTTGGAAAAGGATCTCGTTTACGTCGGAGAAAAGTACGATAGAACCGACAGGCCAGGCTGCTACCGACGCGGCTTAGGAAAATGTGTTTTTCTACCGCGGCACAAAGATTCGTATTTCGTGGGGAGGAGGAGCGTCTCATTTTCTCCTTCGATGAGAAAGGGCGCTCCATCATGAAATATTTATCTCTGAAATTTTCTGTGTGGTACAGATGACCAAGTCTGGGTATTTTGGGAGGGAGGAGGGGAGAAGAGGATAGACACAGATAATAGTGTTTATCACATTCGAGGGCATGCCTTCTAAAAACGCACGAAATACACGAGGAAAAAAATTATAGTTCTTTTTTCATATAAATTCTTTTCAATTTTACTGTGTTCTCGTGTAGAAATTTAAAACGGGATTAAAAACGATCTAGACAGTTTATCTTGCTTTTATCAAGATCCTATAAAGATAGGTCCACTTAGGTTCTATACAGGGCACATACAAAGAGATATAACACTTTTTCAAATTAACGCCTTGGTTTGTAAATCTGACTAGGTTTTATGTATGCCTAATTAGACCTTGATCGAAATAACGAATTAATACTTTATTTTGATATATTTGTTTAAGGTATAATAATTAAATCTTTTATTACAATCTCTCTTCTAATTTTTATTGCACTTTTCATTACAATTTTTTATTATATATAATACTATTATTATTATCAATATCAATATTATCATTATCAAACATCCTTTTTTCTTGGATAACTTATATATTTGTATTTTTTATTTAATATTACAAAAAATTTTATGATACTTAAATTTATACTTATTTAAACTATTTAAAATATAGTAATATTCCTAAAAATACTCATGTTATAATTATCAAACATTTAATAAATAATCATTTCTTCAATAAAATCGTTTTCAGGAATTGGCTAATTTGACCCTAAGTAAAACTTATTAACGTAAACTTTAGGGCGTCCACGCCAGCATCAATTAATAACTTATTCGTGAAATTCCATTCAGGATTTCCCTATTTTGACTATATCTGAGCACTACGAAGGTATGACTATTTGGGGCATCCACGTCACTATGAATACATGATCTATTCATGAAATTCTATTTAGAATTTGCCTATATTGGGCATATCTTGTATCCTACGAATACATGCCTATCTTGGGGCGTCCCTAGCTAGAGTTATTACATACTCAGATTCCATCCTGATTTATTTCTACCCAAATTTTTAGTAGTAATAAACTGCCAGTAAAGTTTTTTTGCTAAGGAACATGAATAAGTAAATTTTACTAGAAACTGTTAATTTTTACTTAAAAACATAGCAAGTGTTTTGGAATATTTTAGTTTTTAAAATATAAGTAAAATATATAATTGAAAGAATAGCAAATATTATTTCAGTAGGATGATCTATTCTCTGGCTACAAAATCCTATTTTTATCATAAAATTCTCGCGATGTAGAATAATAAGTGAAAAGGGAGAGAAGAAAAATGTTACAATAAGAGAAAGAAAGAGCAAAAGTAATCAAGTCGTTACACGCGAAAAAGGAAGAAACGTATTTTTACTTTCTGTGTAATGATTTATTAATCTTTCAATTTTCAAATGTACGTTACATAATTTCTCTCAGGTACAAGTTTTTGTTAGGTTCATAAAGGGCCTTCGAGAGAGACGTAATTGAGATCAATTTTGCAGAATGATTTACATTCTTACAGAACACTTCGACCTATTTGTCTGGACTGATTTGAAAAAAATGAGGTCATCGAGCTATCGTGAGGTAATAATTCGCGATTTATTAAAAAAGTTTAGTGTAGAACTTGAGCAATTGCTTCTTCTACCTGAAAGTCAGGAGTGAAATTTCTCTCCTGGACGCGTCCTAGCGTACGTCGCGCAAAAGTCGTGACAAAGTAATCGGCGCCGAGTACTCGTTGAAATTACTTAACGACTGACGAACCAGTTTACCGCGACTTTTTCGTTGCCTCTAGTTAAACCGACGCACAATTTACAATCCAAGTTTCTATTGGACTTACTGGGCGGCGGCCCTGCCGGGCCAAGTTGCGTTTGTTAGGCGTAACGGGCGGTCGTCCCCGTTGAAGTTTGTCCGAAGCAAAAGTCTCCCGAAGTCGTTAAATTATAACTGGCATTTCCACGGATATTTTAGGATATCCGTGAATTTCACTTTATCACTAAAAGTGAGTGAGTGAGAGAGAGAGAAGGAGAGAGAGGGGGAGAGAGAGAGAGAGAGGGAGAGAGAGAGAGAGAGAGAGAGAGGAGAGAAGGAATTCGGATATCGTTTATCGAATGTCGATTACAGAGCAATACAAAATGAGAAGACCGCGCCGATCAAATAATTTCGTCGGTGAAAAGTCATGAATTGCACGTGTTTATTGGCAATTGAATACGACGTATGATTAGCGGGATCATCAGCTAAACAGAGCCGGATCGCTGGAAAATATAGCTACTCTATTATCCCATCTGTTCGTATCTACGTACCATTATTTAATCATCCCTTTCCTTTCGTAGAAATTGCATTATCGAATATAATGACGTTTCTACATAATACCAGAGTTCGCATACGAAATAATTGTATTATTATTAATTGTTACACGTGTATGTTTAATTTCAGTTAATTAGAGATACTTGTGTAATTAGCGATTCAAAGTATTCACACGATACATGGAGTTAGCTTTGTTGGTCATATCATATAATATATCATATAATATTGGTTACATCAATATAGTAATTATAATTATACCTCGAAAATACTCCAAATTTCGCAATATTTATTAGCTGGGTAATGAATATTTCAATCAAGATGTATAAAAGAAAATTCCAATTTAATTAGTTGCACTTCATGTTTTAAGATATATTTTGTAATTAATTCTTAACATAATCTCTCGCCGTTAAATGGAATTTTCGGCGAATCCGGTGCATGCGGCTGTACCGCGTCATACATTAGCTAGATTGAGATTTTCATCCGACGGGAGGACAGATAAGAGAGAAGTGACCAGCAAGAAATGTTTTACTTGCTCCAGAGAAGCAATAAAAACGCAGCCTTTACGTAAAAAGCGCTTGCACACGGATCTGCCAAGCTAGAAAGAGCGCAAACGAGAGGAACAGGGATCAGCGGATGAGGGTGTCGGTGAACATGATGAAGGAGCACGCTCCGAACCGGAGAAGAGCCAAGCTCTGGCCGTTGCCCGGCTACGACGAAGATGAATCGCAGCACCTTGAATCCCGGCAGAATCTATCCACCTTCGACCCACCAGCCCTCGCGAACACAGTCTTCCCTTTGCGGGCTTCTCGATCGAGAAATCCGTGACTCGCTTATAAAAAACCTCTCGCGTGTATCACCCAAGCGGATCTCGTTAGCATGGAACCTACCATTGGGAGATGAAAAAAAAAGTAGAGGACGTGCGATGTTATTTTATATTAAACAGATTCTTCTTTTTATTATTAACCATAGTTTCGAATCGGAAGCTCGACGGAAGCTCGATCGGCGATTGACAGACGCCGAGCGAATTACGATCGAGCCGCAGTCCGAAATATTTAAATGAAGTCTAGCGCAAGAAAAATCGAACGGTCGGACATTGCTGGCTCATTGAAGAATGCAAATTTCGAGAGCGTTTTAATTAGCCGCTCCTCCCCTCTCGCCGGCCGGCGGTGCAGGGCGCAGGTCGCCTCGTGACAGGGTCTGAGATCCAACTCGAAATTGAATTTCGCCAAAGAATGAGAAGAGTTCTTCGCGGAATCGAATCAGGGGAGATCGTCCTGACATCTCGTTAGATGGAAAATTCCATCGGATATCAAGGAGGACGAAAATGTTCGGCATGGAAGTTATATCATCTCGCTTTCTAGTTACACGGGAGAGGGTAATACAATTTAATTCAGCGTAACTAGGGCTCTCTCTCTCTCTTTTTTTCTCTCTCCCTTTCACTCTGGATGCGAGGCGAAGGTACTTTGAAATTCTCTTCCTGCGCCTGATAGAATCTCCGAAAGCAGCCGCTTTCTCGATAAATCGCCATAGTTCAGCGCGCGCGAGAGATCACGGCCCGTAGGCGAAAAGTTCGCGCTTTCATACGTACGTAGTGCCTTTCGAGGAGGCAATAAATAATTTACCTTCATCCAGCTTTTCCCTCACTATCTCTTTCTCTCTCTCTCTCTCTCTCTCTCTCTCTCTTCCTCTTTTCTTGGATTTAATAACTTTCGATAACAAGGGACCGATGAGTTACTCACCGATCCCGCTACAATTTCTATCACACATCGGAATTATGCATGAAGGAGAAAAGGGAGGCGCGCGGCTCCGTGAAAGACGGGAAAAGGCCGCTATATCTCCTGTATCTTACGTAGTATGTTGCCTGAAGGATGAGAAGATTCGAAGAGGCGGGATGCAGCTATCGCAAAAAAGTACCCTATTACGTAGGCACCGTTGGAGATGCGCGAGAGCTCATCTTTTTCCTACGGTGAATGGAGAGCGCGATAAAATGGTGTTCGGAAAGGAGCGCGGGGGACGCGCGAATAACAGTGGCGGACGGAGTCATGTACGTTCTATGACAGGTACATCAGGATGAAATAAAGTGGCTCTCGCGAGACACATTCGGGTCAAATCAGTTTTCATTGTCCTTTATTAGGTCGTTTATTGTTGCCGAGAGCGACCTAATATATAATGCGTTTAACGGCCGAAGTTGCGTCGTGACGCACGCGTCGATAATCGCGTCGTTACTTTATCGCGTTGTCAATTTATTACTCGTGCATGATTCATAACGACGATAAGGGCCGGTGAATGTGGAGCACCGCTCGCCCCTTGAGGATGATCCACGATTAAAACGTGACATTAATTATGTGTATCAAAACGTATATAAAATTTGTAGGATATTCATAGGAAACAGCCATGTTTCCTATGAATGCAAATGTGAAAAAAGGTAGATAATTTGCTCGCGTGCATTGACCCAAATTCCTCGATTATCAAAACAAGCACGTTTGTTATTTCATGATTATTAGGGAAACAGATTGAGCAGTTTCCATTGCAAATCATTTCTCATTGTTCGTCATTTGAACATACATTATCTCAGATACAAGTCACATTCATTCTCGTTACTCCTTGAAAGTATCCCTTTATATAGAAGAGAGACATAGAAAGAGAGGGGAGGAAGCAGGGAGGGTGATTGCCGGATGAGGGAGTAGTGGGGAATTTGTTGACCGGTCAGGTTTAGTAATAAGATTATTATTATCTCCGATTATCATTATCCTGATAATTGACATTTCTACTAATAAAGACTAAAATAGTCCTTTTATGCCACAAAAATGTCTCTTTCATATCTCTTCCCCTACTTTCACGTCATTGCCATGTTTAGCTTTCAAGAAAAAACGAGTTGCTTAAAGCAGGGAACTGAAAGTAATAAATCATTTGTTCCTACTATGGAGTTATTTGTTGTATCTCATATCAACAAATTATTTGTTATGCACATCGATATTAAATCAGCAAAACTTTTTTCTCAGTACGGCTTATTTTAAAATATGACACCATTGACTTTAGAACTGTGTGTATTTCTGGGTGTCGACTGTGGATGAAACACGATGCTCGTTTCGACGAGCTCATATACGAGTTTACGTCCTGTTCCTATGTAATCAGTGTAATTTGAGATTTCGCGTTGCGTACCCATAGAGAAAGCCGTAGATAATGCGAATGGTTTTCTCCACAGCTGCACAAATTGCAACGCTTTACGCCTGATGAGATCGCGTAAAGTCAGCGTAGCTCGATATCGCGTCTCAAGAATTACTATCGCGCTCGAACCGCTTCTCGTCGAATCCAATTAAGCTTTAAGGGCTTTCAACGTGTCCATCCTGGAAATTATGCCACGGTAATTTCTTTCGGCACTTAAGCCGTTTATCGTTTAATTTGCGCGGCTAAATAGCCGCGGGTTGTGTATACTGAGCCCTTTAAAGCCCATCCTCTTTGCACACAGTACACCAGCGTGCTGTGCGTGACGCGCTCAAATTTGAAGTGATAATCATATCCACGAGCCGATCCGCAATAACGCGCTGGTCAACGCGCCCACGCATCAATCCGACCTATTTGTGTAATTACGCGCTTCGCTCTTTAGCAAATTCCGTCGCTCGGATCGTAATCGTTTCGCTCCGTAAAGCATCTCATGCGCAAAGTCAAACGGTGAGCTGGCCCACGCCGCCAGCGAATCCCGTCTCGGTTTTTACGGATACATTAACGCTACGTTTAATTTCGCGTTGCCACTTCACTGAGTTGGAAAGGAGTTGGACAGTGGTTTGGTCGAACAGTGGCCCGTTTACGAGCGCGACAATGTTCAGCCACAACCTCCATGGTAGAAGAATAGACGTAGTTACGTGTTGGTCGGCTCCACGACTGTATCGCGCGATGTATGTCCGTGTGCCCTACGTAGCGAAACAATTAAAATCGCTCCCGCGCCGTAACGACCTCGCAAATTAGCCGCGGGAGGTCAAAGGGCGACTCTAAGGTCTCCCTCTCTCATCCCCCTCCCCTTCTTCTCTCTTTCTCTCTTTCTCTCTCTCTGCATCTCACTCACTCGGTGCCCGTCGAAAGTAACTGCGCGCCAATTCACAACGCGAATGCTAGCCTCGGGCTAAGCAAAACTGCAGCCTGTACCGTTGGCGCGGCGGTGACTTCCGGACGAGCGGAAGTGCCGAGTTCGCCGACCACCACCACATTCTGCACACCGCACATACCGCAACGGTACTCGGAGACGCCTCTCTGCAACTATTATCTCTTCTAAACGATTTGTTCGATGCGGACTAGCGCGCTGATAGTCGTACGAGCGAGGTTAGTCGCGGTCGAGCGACTTTGGATCGCGTTGCCAGGCTAGATTTTATGCATCAGCAATGCACGTGCACAGGCGGAACGGACGGGAGAAATGCGGCGTTTCTGAACTGGTCTCGTTATTGCCCGTGCAAATGGACTACGTCGAGAGCACGCGGATGTCAAGTGCGACTGCACTCCGTTGCATACGCGTTCAAGCACACGTCCGTAGGTACACCTGTGCGAACCTGTCGTCCGCGCCCTGATAATCGACGCCTTGAGAAATGCTTCGTGCACGCAAAAAGAAAGCGCGGTCCGCGATCCGCGCTGTTGTTAGATTGCGCGACTCAAACCACACGAATTCGACAGCGAGCACGTCGTCGAGGGGATGACGGGCAAAGAGCAAGGGGGAGAGGGAGTGTCGTCAAGAATATCGTCGAGAATTAACGTGGCGGGGCGAGTCCTTGGTGTTTCGCAGCAACCTCCTGTAGCTGCGAAGCGGACCGGTTGGGTAGACGATGCGTTTATTTCCATTCAGTCCAGTTACCGTCGCGAAGGACCGACACGGAGGAGGTGAGAGCCGCATTTGCACGTTAAGCCGCATTTGCACGTTGCCAAGCTCTCCCCAAACTACTCCGGACATTGTTTGCCGTTCTGGCGCGGCTGGAACGGTGGAGAAAAGGGGAACGGTGGTAGAGAGTAGAGGGTAGAGGTAGAGAGAGCGCGCCGAGGCACGTAGAGAGCGTAGAGCGCGGGCGACGAACCGAGGCGGAGAAAAGCGGAGAAAGGGGAGCCCGCGCCTCTCGCCATCCCTCGGATCCACGAATTCGATCCACGCCACGGGACAGAGAGGAGAAGCAGGCAGCTTGCAACTTGCGAAACTGCTAGTGCGACGCGAGACATCGTTATTGCGCGACGACAACCGGCGCAAACTCTCGTAGCCAGGTGGAGGAAGAGCGTGCGCGCGCGCGCGTCCGCTGGACCGCGTTACAGACGTATCCTGGAGACGGCGAATTTTGCGTAGGCGCATAACCGATGCGAGAGACAATGCTCGAAGAAGCGCGAACCCTGGAAAAGCGCGCTCAGCGAGAACTCTCAGCTCGTGCTTGCCACGTGCGTGGTTATGTCGAGCGAAAGACCGGGAAGTTCTTCGAGTCTGATTAATTTATCACGTGAATCACGACGAAGCGACGACATTTTGAGCGGAACCTACTTCTCAAGAATATCCGTAGCTTTTTCCGGGAAATGTCAATAATGTAGGTTGCCTCCGCGAAGCGGACCTCGACGGTTTTACGTGTCGCGACGATGCGGCCTGAATAAACTACAGAGTTGCTGCAAGACTATAAGATATAATATAGCCCTTTCATCGGCCCGGGGAACGGTGATTAGTGAGCGATGAAAAATGTGTCTGCGTGTTCTGTCAAACTTTACTCCCTAGTAGCCTCGGCTTTATCTTATTCTGCTTTCGAGCCGTCCTGTAAAAGGATATCTATTAATCAACGCGCGTATCTCTTGCTCCCGCTAACTCTCTCTCTTTCTCCCAGGCTTTTTATATCCCACCACCGAAGCCGGTCAAACGTTAATGCGCGACCACCGCGCGCTCTCAGTAAAAATTGTCCACAATGCTTAGATAAAGAGTAATTTGATCCTCTTAATTGTTCTTGCACACTAGTTATATCCTCACGTACAAACATGTTTGTTCGTCGTTGCGACTACATAATATCCCGTTTGAATTGCAATTTTCCCAGCGACGAGTAATTTTCAGTGCTCGAACGGAAACGGAGAATTTCTCTTAACCACTGATCACGGATAGTCTCGACATAACATTTTAACGTGTTTGATCTGCAACTTCGACGTGTTTCCTTTCAATAACGTTCCCTTTTAACAAAATGCGTTGATATCGAATAAAGTATCACAAGTATTCGCTAATTCGACAATAGCGTTGCAATTTATATTGTTGCAAAATTCAAAGGGACAATCGCTGAATATTAAGTTGATTTGTAACTCAGACAACGAGAGACATAAGTTATAATAGCTTGACCTACGATAAGACAAGAACGTAACAGTGCATATCTACGAAGTGATGTCGAAGATTAAATTTATTCTCTAGACAGAAATTTGGCTTTAAAAGTGCTGATGGGGAGATTACGATAATCTTAGCGACACAAAATAAAGATTTTCGAAAGTATTTTGAATATAGAAAACGTAATAATGAAAACCCAAAAATTGCTATGATTATATATTTTTGAAATCTTTTACTCTAGTATCTATTGCTGATGTTTATTATAATGCATAAAGACATGTACTATGTCACTTTTGTTTATTTTTATTTAAAGTTACTAGTACGTATATTACCTTACGCGCACAAAGGTCTTGTTAATCTTTCTGATATCTATTATTTTTAATCGTCTCATCCATTTAGAATCATCAATTTAGCAAGAAAATATTTAAATATAGATCTATATTTATTACTCATGTAAGTAAGAAATCTTGGACAAGCTTTTATGTTTTAAGTTAATTAATTTATAGTAATTTAAAAAAGTTCAGATATAGCACAAATCATTTAAATCTTAACACACATTATCAAAGTCATGACTATAATCTCAATCTCATACCATAATCTCAAGAGAGATACATCAACTAAGATATATTTCACAACAATGAACGCTAATGTTACTGATATAGGTAAGGTTGGGATTGAATTTTTGCAAAGTGAAAGGTACAAGGGGAGAGATCTACTCATAGTCATACATATACATCAGCAAGTAATATACTTTAGAATTAATATTAACTGGTATGTTTTTTAACTTTTGTTCTTTAATTTTTATTAACAACTTTTTAATACACAATGAACATGGAGTGAAACTTTTTGAGGATTACTCAATATCATAAACTTGACAATATATATTGACCAAATCGTGTTATCGTAATCTTGCCGTACTTATTACCAGAAAAGTTGCTGATAAGATTTTTGTAAACCCAAGCTTTTATAATTTAATAAGTAAAAGACGTTAGCAAAATAAACGTTCAGAGTATGAATTGATACCTGAACACATTAGTATCAGGTGTTAATGCACTTTACTTTAACGGGATTTGACGCTTTAGGTATTATTTATGAAAATATTAAGCGCATTGGAAATGAGAAAATAAAAGGAGAGAAATAGTACTCAATCAGATTCCCGCTACGGAAAAAGTGAGTCGCCACAAATTACCTTAAGAATTTGTTGTCGACAGTAAATGCGCGATATACATCGTATATACTCGCAACATCGATATCGTAGGCGCCGAATACATTAGAACGTCTGCCTCGAGCAGTGGTCTACACGCTACATATGACGAGTTCAGAATGATGCTCGTGTTATATTCGTCGAAGTGGCCGTTTTAGCGGGAAATAGCAGCGTAAACTTACACCATTATACATCGCGCATCGAACGGTGAAGTGGAATATAAATAAAGAATCGAGCGATCTATGAATGCAAATAGCCTTGACCCGCGGACATTGGAAGGACTTCATTAACCCCTTAGCTTCGACACCATTTACTTAGAATAGGTTCAAAAGATGGAAAACAAAAGTTTCTCGAATAAAAGTTGATATATGGGTCATACAAATGATGAGTTTTAATTCAAATAAAAAAAAAATGTTTTGTCATATCTTCCAATAGGTGAATAATCATTTCCAGAATGTGAATAATCATTTCCAAAATGTTCTTGCCTGCTAAACATGAATCCGTCGTCCAAATTTACCTATTAGGTAACAACTTTGAAAAAAATGGCGTCAAAAAGGCAAAAAATATAAATTTTGAGAGTTTGCATAGCCTTGTAACATCGCAGCAGATTTTATATATAAATTTTTTAAATGCTACGTAAAAGTATCAACTTTTAGATTTAAAATGCATTTTGTTCTATTTTGCTATAACTTTTCAAGATACAGCTAAAATTATAAATATTGATCGCGTGCGTTCAACATTAATCTGTAACTACGAATATGATGGAATCTGATGGATTTTTTTAATTTTTTTGTTGTACTTTTATAATTTCTCAAATCTTATAATTTCTCGTGATCAAGTTGGATTACTCATCTACCCGAAAACCCAACGGATATCCAAAACAATGGATATTATGTTCAGCAGACCTAAAAACCTGCAGTTACACTTCATTTCAATAATAAAATCACTTAGACACATTAGAGACTCTAATATAACAAAATATGTCATGACGAGAATATGCGAAAAATTCTCATTTTTCTAACAGCCATATCTTTCTTCTGAAGCAAAATTTCGTGAATCGGATTGAAAAATCGTGTTTAATAGATCTAAGAATCTCTAGTTGCACCTTACTGCAACGATAAAATCACTTAGGAGCTTCAAAATATTTCATGACAAGAAAATGGGTTTTTGCCGTACTCTGAGCAAAGTCTAAAATGGCGAGAATACTCATCATCCAACACTAAGAGATTAAAAACGATTAATCAGTATGTCAATCAATGTCAGACACGCGAAATGCATACAAGTCATTCATCACTAATACTTCGTTAATAATAATATTCAACACTATTATTTCTGACATACTCGTCCTTCTTTTGTCGAAGTGTTTATTAATGTAGATTAATTGTTTCTTCGAAAGTAGACTTTATAAAATGAGGCGACGCCGCGTTTCTTGCCGCGAAATAGGAGAAGACAAAGGCAACGCGTAAGACTCGATATTTATCAACTCATATATTTATTACTCCTCTATTGGATCATCTGTTATACCTTATTTGACAATGTTGTCGCCGATAAAAGCACCGCTATGTATGACATCTGTCTTCGCTCGTTGGCGTTATGTACGCGACACGTTTGAGCTATGACGAAAACGATCATTGGAAAACACTCGTAATGGATTGGTATACGCGGGCAAAGCTGGCACGCTTCCTCCCCGAGTGTTGCGCAAATTATATATATGCGTTCGTGTGAGGTATTCAATGTTATAAAGTAAATTCAAATTAACCTCTTAGGTATTGTACGCCACTATAGTGGCTTTCGCGTATGTCATTTTTTTTAACGGTACGCCACTATAGTCGCTTTCGCGTATATCATCTTTCTGAATGGTACGCCACTATAGTGGCTCATTCTTATTTCTAATAAATTATAATTTATTCATCTAAAACTGTGTTCTAATGTACTTGCGTAGAGAAAAGCAGTACTAAACACAAATCGCAGTGTTGCATTGTTTTCGCGTAGTCCGCGTTGAACTTTGCTGTACAGAGATACAACTCCGCGAAAAGTCCTGCCGTAGCTAAGAGATTAAATGAATGATTATTTATTTGTCCCAGAAAAAAATGTTGAATTTCTGTTGTTTCCTTCAGAACCGATTACATAATTCAGGCTCACAATTGTACACTTAATTGTTCCTGATTATCGTGTACGTCATATACAAAGACAATTTATGATACATCCGTTGTGTGCAGGTGGAATTTATCAAACTGAACGCAAAATTCCTTCGCAAATCGTTTCGCAAACAATTATATAAAATTTTGAGTTATTAATTAAAGAAGATTGATGCATAATTGCGCATGATAACATATCAACTTTTTTTAATTAATAACTAAAAATCTACGTTATCTTTCTTTATCATTTGCAAAATGATAGAGTTTTGTTCAACTTGACCTAAAGCAAGCACACGGCTAATGCAAGCAGACATCTTATCGCCATCAGACGGCTTATCTACCATGACGCGCATGATAATCATTTACCAATCTTCATTAATAAATAACTCAAAATTTTGTGTGATTGTTTGCGAAATAATAGAGGAATTTTGTTTTCAATTTGATGAGTTCCATCTGCACACAATGAATATGTTATGAATTGTTAGACAACTTGTGTAAGCATGAGAATTAAACAGGCTAATTTTGTTTTTCGCATATACCAAGTTGTACGCATTTTTTTTCGAATGCAGACTGCATGTTGCTTTAATATATTCGTGTTTGTTAAATTATAAGTTTTGTCGGGCAAAAAGTAAACGTTTCTCGCGCGAAACTTTTACAGGGAAAGCATCTTCCGTGTTCCAAGTTCGCGAGGGACGATCGATACTTCCCTTGAGGTGCTCTTGCTGTTACTACGGCTATTATTACGCACCAACAAAAACGGGATACATGGATGAAAGTTGATCGCTATCGGGTATTACTTCCGCATCCATATATTCATCGTGTTCTTTCGCACGATGTACGAGATACGGAAGATCGCGCCTGTTGAAAAAAAAGTCCGATTTTATATTCATCGGCTTTGTAAATGTGTCTCGCGCGCTCGTATGCTTTGGGATCTGGAGCGGGTGTACGAAGACGTAGTGAGACAATAGGAATATACGAGCAAAAGTTAATTACAATACTGTGATGTCGCAACGGTCTTATGTGCCATGCAGTAGTTTTCAGGCCTACGCTGCAACCATTAAATATACGAATAACTTGAGTATTTAACAATTCAGACGAATAAAAGTGTGTGTGTCAGGCATACATCGTTATTATTTTCTAAAATTTTTGAATAAAATTCTACTCGAGAAGTAGAGTGAAAGAGTCGAGGCACTTAAAATTATGTTTTAAACCGAACTGATTTTTCACCTCATATATAAAGTGTCCGGTAATTCACAGAGGAGTCATAATGTACAAGTAAATTAGGTCAAATTGAACACAAAATTTTTCTACAATTTGCGAACAACCACATAAAATTCTAAGTTATTAATTAAAGAAGATTCGTGAATGATTACGCATCATACGGTATATGAATTGTGACGTCTGTCGCTGTATGCTTGCATATTAGATCAAATTGAACAAAAAAATCTCCTACCATTTTCCAAATGACCACGTATATGTTTAATTATTAATGAAAGAAACTTAGTGTACAGTTGTGCATATAATGCATCAATCTTTTTTAATTAACAATTAAATATCTACGTGGTCATTTAAAAAATGGACCTTTTGTTCAATTTAACCTAATACTGCAATCAGCAGTAAATATTGCCATCACAACTCATCCACCGACGCGTGATTATTCGCGAATCTTCTTTGATTAATAACTCAAGATTTTACATGATTGTTCGCAAAATGGTAGAGGAATTTTTTGTTCTGTTTGATCTAATACCTGTATATCTAATTTGATCTAATACCTGTATATCGCGGCTCGCCCGTGAATTATCGGACCCTATAGAGTGAACTTTCCTACTGTGACTCGTTGAGTGAGTATTTTCACTCGAGTATTTTCTTGAAACTAAAAAGTGAATCAGATATATTTAACAGTTGATGTTTCCTCCAAGAAAACTCTAATCAAGTGAAACATTTACTAATACGTTATCGAAGAATTTATTTTAAGCTTGAGTAAAACATTTATTATTACTTAAAACTCATTACTATTTAAAGCGGTAGTATTTTTACTATGATCTCTCGAGTGAAAGGGAGAAAAAGAGAGAGAGAATTTTTACTTTTTTTTAATACAATTTTACTCCGGGAAACTTAGACAATTCGTAATGTAATTTATTCGACAGTTGAAGGCCAAATTTAGATTGCCTTTATCTTTAAATTAGTCTATAATTATTATCGCGTCAGAATAATTGCATCAGGAATGTGTAATATGACATAAAAGACTGTAATTCCCTTAAAAATACCTATCGATATCCTAATATCGATCTAACGTATCTACCTATCGATATCCTAATACGATCTAACGTACCTAAAATTATCTAATTAAGTTTCCGTACATGGCGCTTGTTGTTCGTTGCTATGAATATTTCACATAGGTACATATCGACCGTATCGATTCGTTGATATACGCTATAACGAGTTGTGGTGTAGCGGCGCCATTCATTTTTAATATCCACAGCTTTCGGCAGGGAAGTAAGTTCGATACCGTGCGCGGATATTCGTAGCGCCAATACCTGGCTCTCCGCTCGAGAGCGCGTCGACAGAAATAAATATACCTCCGATATTCTATCCTTTGTACCCGGCACGATTAAGAGCGCCCATTTAATAAGTGCACGATGAAAACTTGGAGGGATTGGCCCCTTGAATTGTAGAGATTAATAACGGTCGATATCCGTCTAGATTCCCGCAGGAACTGGGACATGAGGGCGGAGAAGAGGAAAGAATGGACGTGGGTGAGACGAGCTACGACTCGGCGAAGCCACTCAGAAAGTAATTTGCTCGATGCCCGAGCGAACAGGAGGAATCGTGCGTTCGCAGGAGGCACGAGAGGAAATGAGGAGGCAGGGAGGAATGAAAAACTACGCCGGCAAGAGGTGGGATTCTACGCGTAAATAGGAAGAAAGTCGGTGACGACTGCCGCGAGGAGAGAAAATGCAAAATGGCTCTGTAGGACGTACCAATAAAAGCGCACTGCCGGCGCCTTCCGCCCACCTCGTTGTAACACCTTCATTTCCAAAGTAAATGAGGGCGCGCCCTCGGCTGAACGCGTCGCTGCGAAAACATAAACAGCCGGCACCGCGATAGAAGGAAAACGAGGAGGAAAGACGCTTGAAAAGATTCCTACTTTCCTTGTAGTGTCGCCCGATGATATCACTAGGGAAAGCGGAAATGGGAGAGAAGGGCGAAGGTGTTCTATCAGAAACGACCAAAGGTATATTCACCTTTCTCCGGAACATATCTCGTACGTGTTCGCATTCCGGTTTAACTTTCCGCTAAAGTCGACGCGGGATTTTGAAGTTCCATCTTACTAATTATGCGGCCGAAAGTTAAATTGCTTTCTAATAATAACGGCATATCGCGAGGGCGTTATATAGATAGAGCTATATTACTTCAAAGACGCTAGTTCGATCGAGCGTATATCCCAAATTTTTCTCGAACTGCGAAAAAGGACGCGCTAATAATTCGCCCGACGTGATTTACATTGTGTATATACCACATACGGGCCAAAGTTCTCTCGGAAATGCGTCACATTCCGCTCTCCCGTACGCCCGTATGATTTTCGTAATGAATATTAATTATCAAAATTCTCGCGAAACTTGAGTGGGAGTACGCCTCACCGCACAGAAGCAACATGCGTTGACATGGCGGCGCGTGGAATAATCACCTAAACGTCATTATGCTACGGAAAGTTTGCGCCTAGAATAATAAGGGAGTATAAATGCAAATGAAAATTATGAAAATGAGTCATTAAGCATGCATCACTCTCATACGAAATTGAAGCAGATTGAGGATTCCTCGCGATCTCTACGCCAATCTCTCCCTTGCGACGACATTTTAAATAATTATCGCGCATCCGAAGAAATGCAAATATAACGCGCCTCATTGGTATCCGCACAGAGAAATTGCTCGGCGAAAGACCGCCGAGGACGCTTCAGGACGTCCTACTGGCACGCCGTCATAGCGTCCCCCTTTTTTCATGCAATCAAGCTACCGTTAACGCGCGCGCGCGAACATTATAGACGTATAATCGTAGAAAACCATCGAGCCTGAGAGGTTCTGTCAAGTGTTCAGCAAATACGACGACGTGTTTGCCAGCATCTTACGGGAAAATTTGATTACTCGTCTGTCGTGTCGGCTGCCGAACTGGATTGACGTAAATCTCCTGCGCGTCTCTCCCCGAGTCTCTTATTCATAGCACGATGGCTTATGAAAGGCTCGCGTTCTCATGACAGCTTTATCCGTCATTGGAACACGCCTCGTTTACTGCAAGATGCCGTCACTACAAAAGAATTCTGCAATAAAGGGAATATTGTCTCGAACTTTACATTTCGCGAATCGATGACACACGCGTCCTGCCGAATGGAAATTTATTCCATAGACCTTAGGTTGATCAGGTTAATCCCAATCAGTTATCTGACTTGTATAACTTGTGCATCCGAAAAATATAATTTTCCTGTTAATGGAAATCTTCTTATAAGTGCCTCAAGAGGACTCTTCTAAAACCACAAGGAAAATATTCTTACACTCCAAAAAAACTCCTGTTGCAAGGTGTTATTTCCTGTAATCTTATAATACCCCAAGCAAAGACTCTTATCGGAAGAGTATTTCTTTTCTAACGAAGTCATCTACTAATCGGAAATCTATTAGATATTATTCTAACTTTTTTCCTCTTAAACCAAAAGGTTTACTTCAAGCAGAATGTCCTTTTACCAGAAGGAATTTCTATTAAGAATATGACTTATACTGCAAGTGAAAGACGAAATTCATCCAATTTTAACCCTTCGTATACACACTTATTTTTTCAACCTTCGCATACACGCTGGGTGGTTGCCACCCATGGCAATTTTCAAACAGCTGTATCTTTTAAAATATTTATGCTAAAATTCTTAAAAAATTCATGGATTAATTTTAATGTTTATAGAAAGTATTTACATTTTTTTGGTATTAAAATTCAAGAAATTTTATATTAAAAAAAATTATTATATTTCGCGATTTCAAAAAAGTGAGTTTTTGTAAAAAAATTAGTAACTTTTGTAATTTTTATCATTTTTAAGCAAAAATTTAGCATTTTATTGTTGAAACGTTTATCATTAAGGAAAACATTGTTTCATAAGTCATCTCCGGAAAAAGTATATATACACACATATGGAGTGATAAGCATCCAACATTCACTTCAGACGGCTGCCAGAAGCTAACTAGCACTTATTTTGCTAGCAGAGTGGAATCAAAGCATAGTTAAGACTTCAAACTACAATTAGATGGCGACACTAGTTCCATTTATTATGGTACTTAAAAGGTACAGAGCGCTGAATTTTAGTTATGGGTGGTAACCAGTATGTATATGAAGGATTAAGAATATTGTGATTAAAATAACTTCTTTCTGATTTTAAAAGGATTTTCTTAAGGCTATATGTAACAAAATTTTTGTCAAAAATAAAATTATATTTTCTTAGGTATGATATTTTCGCGGATCTTAGTAAGTCATATAACGTAACGTGACGAAGACAGAATTTTATTAATAGTAAGGAGTGTTAACCTTTAAAACGGGCTCACATAGATCAAATGTGTCCAAACGATTTCAACTACGTGAGATTTCCCGGAAGCATACGCTGTTTGACTGGCGGGTCCCCAATGGGAAAAAAGTTTAAGGAAGTCTACAGCCCAGAACCCCGATGGGGCTGGGTAGTTCCTACTCATCTGCCGAGTTATCCAAGTCAGCGACAAACACAAACGACTCATGGGTCCGGTTTTCGTTGATGAAAAGACGACTTTGAAAAACTGTTTTTTTAAATATTAATTTTTCTGAAAGTCATTTTCATAAAATTTTTTGCGTAAATAGCGTGTGAAAGATTATTTTTAAACTCATGTTAAATATAAAATGTTTTTTCCTTGTACTTATAATATTTATAATTGTTTATATTTTATATGTTTCATGAAAATAGAAAAAAATATTTAAATATTTAAATTATTTTTTTTTAAATATTAATGTGCCTTTCTTAAATATATCTTATTTAAATTTCTAATAATTATCTTTTTTTAAGCGACAATTAGTATAATTTTTATCATTAACTGTTAAGCTCTGTGCTATAGAGCTTCCGAAGCATTTTTTTTATAAATCAAATTTTGAGAAACCATAATATTTTTAGTTATACCATGCTAACAAACGATTTATCCTCAGAAAGCAATGAAAAACAAATATTTAAAATAAACTATTATTTAATTCAGTGGTTTGGGCATTTAATGAATACTTCAAAATGAACTTCTGTAAATTTTTTAAGAATTTTCTAAGCACATATTAATGTTATTTTACTATGGCGCGGATGTAATAGACCCATGAGTCTAGTTTACATTGACGAAAACAACAGTCCATTTTGAAAGTTAATAATTAGGACCCGATAATATCACTTTATATCATTTTTTAAACCAGATAACTGATTGTAAACAACCTAATCAGAATCATGTGTATAGTCTTAAACCAAATATAAAGCTCATAGAACACGTAGGACTCATAAATAAGTAAATCTTCGGTGGATCTCGAATAGCCTAGGTACGACGTGGAAAGTTCACGAGGTTTTTCTCCTGGAACATATAAATTAACAGACTCAGGTTTAAAAGAACCAACAGATATATATATATATATATATATATATATATATATATATATATATATATTACACTTATATACACGATATATATACACTTTTTGGAATATTATAACATAATAAGGCTATCTTACTAATCTCCTAAATTCAACTTAAAGATCTCTAATACAATGAGCACGTCCTTTTACATTGAGGCACGTCTTGAGACTGACTCTTCTGTTCTTTCACTCGAACGGCCATCTTTCTCCGTGAAGCCTTCTCCTTCATCCGACCCGACTCACTAGTCAACTCTTGATAACTTCTTTTATCTCAATTCTTACCTCGCTCTTATCTTATTAGTTTGCTTACTGCACATAGAGATAGATTTCTAACGAGATAGATTTCTAACTTGGCTGCGCCAAGGTTATAAAATGCAAAAATTCGCTAGAAGAAAAGCTGCGATTGTTCTTGACGTTGCGGAGTGTCGTATCGGGCGAAACGAGAACGAGTATCGAGTCGCGAGTCGTTAAACACGTTGTTTGTTGCTAGTATAAATTATAGTCGCGTCCCATTTCCTTCGTCGGAACGCTGGATTGATTTGTCATCTCGGAATAGCCGTGCAGTCCGCATTGCATTACGCGTGAAGTTGCGCCGCGGAAACGTAGCGTGTGTGTCGAGCCGATGTGTTTAAGCCTGTGTAGTTGTAGCTTGTAGAGGCGTTAGGTTCGTCGTAAAGCGTCAACTCTTGGCGATATTACGCCGAATGGTGCGCGCCGCAATGACATACTGGCGGCGTTGAAAGTGTACACACGGGCGCAACATGTAGGTGTACGCATTCACATATACCCGCCGATGGAACAGTAAATATTCTTTCTCATGCATTATGTAAGCGCAGAGTATCTTGTTTCCAACGTTACCGCGTGCGCCCAAGAGACGCCGATTCTTTATGACTGCTCTTTCTCTTGTTTATACAGCGAGCCCCTGCAGGGGAGTACATCCCCCGTCGACGAGGACGACGACGAGAACGACGACGCGAGGGCGCATGTGTACGAAGCTGCCGTTAGTGCACCTGTAGAGCTCTCATGACGAGGTATAAGAACTTTCGTCTCGAGAGAACTTCGAGAGAGCCGCGCGCGACGTCAATCGCGACCTTGGCCGTCAAAAATGCATTTCCACGTCGCCCTCCCTCCTCCTCCTCTCCATCTCCCCCCGTCCAAGCTGCGCCACCCTCCCACGCGACGTAGTGTGACGATAACAGCGAATATAGCTCGTTTCACTTTCCGCTTAATCGCTCGTAATTAATATCGATAAACACTGCTACATCCGCGGGAGGAGATCGTCAGTGCTTTTCGGAAAATATTGTTGCGCCATTTGGAACAACGGCCGGGTTTTACGGGCGAGTTAATAACTTTGCGAGTTTTTAATGGGAATGACAATGCGATTACGCATCGATGTTGTCGGAGCCGTTTGCCGGCAGGTATGCAGCTTTGGTCGGCAAACACGAGCACGCTGAAACAACATGAATCGAGACACGAGAAATCGATGACGAGAGAAGATCCGTCCCCGGCGACGAGAAAAAGAAGAGCGTCCCACGAGCGTTCCACGTTCGCGAGATAACAATCGTACAAATGGAGATCCAAGGAGAACTTGGAGAGAGCTTTTTCTTACGAAATCACGCCGTTTCCGCACTCGCCGATAAATAATGAACGGAGGAAATATTCGCGAGTAGGAAGTTCCTAATTTCGAAAGAGCGAGCGCGTTTCCTGCGATCTTCCTGTTCGTTTCCTCGTGACCCGTCCCCTCGCTTCCATCACGATTCTCGCCTCTCTCGTCCGCGACACGAAACGCGGCTTGCCGTCTATTTGGTATTCGAATTGTCACCTCCGGCATCAGTCAAGATTTCTTGCACGTATATCGCCCAGTATTCACCTCGCTGGCATTCAACGTGCCAAATACCGCCCCGTGCTTTTTATGCAAAGCGCCAAGTTTTGCCGAACCGCAGGAAGAAGCCTGGCTGACATACGTAGGGATGAGTCTGACCACGTACGTCGCTCGCAAACAGAAAATATTATTCGCGCTTGTTGCCGAGTCGAGTGTTTCTGAGTTTTTCCTCTGGTCGTATACGCGTGTACAGTCTGGAGATAATCGCGCTTGAAGTGACAATGTGTTGGATGTTAATTCTTCATAATTATCTGATGGTGAGTACACGCCGCGATTTTAATAATTCCGCGCTATGCTCGCACATCGTCCCTCTCGTTAACGGTGTACCTTGTCAGCAAAGCGGATCTTACTACATCCTTCTGTGATCTTTAATCCGCAGAGATAGCGACGCGTGTATCACCATGTAAACACGGGATACTCAAACCACCGCCAGGTGGAAGCAACACAAATGCAAACTTGGCATGTAATACATCGCGTGCGACCTCGAGCACGAAATCCTCGCATCAACGCATATATAACTTTCGCTGCTATCTGTCACGTTAATGCACGGTGTTTCTGCATATCATCGTCGCAAGGATAACACGAATATGCACGATACGCGACGTAACCAGCGTAAAACCACGTACGGAATATCGCGGCACCATTGTTTCTTCTTTCCTCTGTCTAAATTATCCGAGCGCTTCGCAATTAACTTTCATTTATAAAGAACATCGCATTATCTGTCAGTCCATAAATTATGATTAATCGAAAGTGCAGAGATCCCTGGTAAAAATGATGTCTAATAATACTTTATCTAAACTCTTTTTTGAAAGAAGAAGTTTCGGAACTCTTCAGAACGAAAGAGGAAAAGTGTTTTATTAGACATTTGATACACTGAGAAAAAATATTTAAAAATTAACAAATATTTATTAGATGGATACCATTAACATATTTACTTAAATTAAAGTTCTCTTCATTCAACCGAGTATTATTTATTTAAACCGAGTAAACAACATTCAGTTTAAATAAAGTAAATTTTGATTTAAAAAATATATTAATGATATCCACTTAAAATAAATATTTGTTAATTTTTAGATATTTTTTTTCTCAGTGTACTTTATTTTACTTTTTCATTTCCGTCAGGGATGCCGTTGTATGAAACTTGAAAAATAATTATATTCTTAAGATTTTATCTCATGTTAATTTCACTTTATAACAATATTTAATGTCCCAACTTGAGAGGATCTAAAAGTGAATAGCGTGTAACAAAATTACCGTTGCCGGCAAATTGATTCCGAGTTGCTTAAAAGAGTCTGAAAACAACGACAATCTTGAGACACCTTGCGCGAGAAGAAACACGCGCGAACGCGCGTTACTGCAGGATTTTTGTGACGCTCGTATAAAAATTTGCTCAGTATTAAAAAGGGCAAGGTTTTTTACGTTAATCTAGATAAACGACACATTGTTCCATATCACCAAAGTACATTACTAGCGTATTACTAAATCCTGCACTTACTAAAAATAAAGGGAGCTATCGTACATCTTCCTTAACATCCGCGGTCCTTTTTTCTTGTTTGAGCGTATTAAGTTATAAATTATCTATGTAGCTTCCTTCTATGTAAGAGTGGATGTACGAGTACTAGTGCATGTGCACGAATGTGTGTGCGTGTATGTGTGCGTGTGGTTTCGTAGTTGCATCAACGAGAAATATTCTTGCAAAATATACATATAGGAGGATATATGAAACATGGAAGCGCACTTAACGGATAGCGATTATATTCATATAGCTTCTTGACGTTGATGCGAGCATATACATTCATAACCTATTCAATGCACGCTTCTTTTCAAAGTTATTACAACCGCAGGTATCGACGGTAAAATTGACGTGCGATACGAGCGATGGCAAAATTGTTAAATTAACTATCCGTAAACTATATGCGGCGATCGCGCGACCTCAGCTTGAACGCAGCGCGTTTTTTTTTCGAGATATACGTTTTACCACAATACCGAGGGTACGTCATAACTCGTTCGTCAGTTTTTCGCCGCTCCCATAAAACTTCATTCAGATGCGGCGGCGGAAAAAGGAAGATTTTCTTGTGCCATACAGACGGCCGTCGGGCACAATGCGCGCCGAACGGATGTCCATCGTATCGACTTTTGAAAAATAGGCAAGTGTCGGGGCTTCCAAAAATCCATCAGCGAGCTAACAGACAAAGGTAAAGGCGGACATTGGTAACAGTGATAGCGCTATTCTGAAGGCGAATGATTGTTTTATAAAGGCCTTTGGTGGGCGCTATCAATAGTACAACGGAAACGGACAATGCGTCGCTTTATCTTATTATTACAAGAGGCGGTATTCCCGCCACGCTATCATACGTTGACGTATGATACTGGAATGCAAATTTCCCTTCGCACAACGGAAGATCGTTCCATGAGACGTATAATGACGCCTCGCACTCGAAACATCGAGATTTGTCAATTGGACTATAATCTAAATAAAACGTTTATCAAAATTTACGTAACTCAAAATGGCAATATAATCGGTTGAATTATTACGATAAACATTCTTTACGATGACGAGTTGAAAATAATCTCTCTGTCTCTCTTTCTCTTTCTGAAACAGCCGTGAGATTCGTAATCGATTCTTTCTCTTCTTTTTCTTTTTTAAATCGCAATTAAAGCTATTCGCGTAATTGTCTTTCCTTAAGTTTCCATTACAAAGAAAATCTTGCTGGTTATTGTCTCAGTGGCCGACACATATTACTTGGCGACACTGGCGAAGGAAGAACAAGAGCGAAGGGGGATTCAGCGGGAAAGGATAGTTTTAATTTGTGGGCAAGAGCGGTGCGGCAACTGCCGTCTTATTGGCTACTTATATCGGGTCTCTCTATCGCTATGATCAAGGCCAGACTGCAGCAGTAGCCACAGTTCTGATCTGATCGATCGCTCCCTTTGTCGAGTACGGAGGATCCTCGGAGATTCTTATTCCGCCGGGACATTGCTTCCTTGTTGCTCGTGATGGTTCGCAATAACGTGGAAAAATAAAGCATTGGCATTTCTCCTGATACAATCTCTCATACTTTGAAAAGGGAAGAAAGTTTCTCACTCTTATTCCCATTAGAGTGTACTTACTTTTGTTTTGCCTCGGCGGTAGGGAGCCAGTATATCTCTAGAAAAGTTAAGTGCGATTGGATTAGTTCTTCCTGTAGCATTTTAACTCGGGATTTTAATTCGCTATTAATATGGTTACGTGATAACGTCGGCTTAAAGAATGAAAAATTTGAGAACTTTCTAACTTACAAAACTCCAATTCTACAGAAGATTTCTGAACGATGTAGAATCTCGAGACGAGTCGAGCAAAACGAATATTTCAATATCGCAAAAAATTGGAGTCGGAAAATTTTCTGATTTGACCAACGATATATCAGATGGAGAAATTTGCACGAAAGCGGTGTTCACTCATATCACAAATTGTTTTAATATTTGATAATCGGTACTTATTAATAATCGCGTTCATTAATCGGCGGATATAATAATATGATTAAAGGGGAATCATTACTCTTCATGTAATGAATTTTAAATTAACTTCTTTTTCTTCACTATAAATTATGCTTCATGACGAGAGAACTATGTTCACATTTCGACGATTTCAAATCAACTATTCGTGTATCAAATCCGCGCAAAAGCCGTGTCTTAATTGCGCTAATTTTCGCGGCGCGGTGCGTTTCGACCGTTGGATATTTCTGTTCCGTCGGATCTTTGCATAACTACCATTTACTGAAAGGAGGTCGGTGTATACGCTTGGCACTGTGTGCTCGTCGTATTATAGGAATAAGCAAACCGTATTTACATACATTTGGGGAAAGTTCCCAGCCGTAATTTCGTCATCCCCGCGAGGAGCGCTTTTATACGGCTCGGCACGCTCGAAAGCGCGTCGGGAATTTATGTTTCATAATGAGCCGGCAAATTTGCGATGGCGTTCGGGGAACTCGACGGCTCCGTGATACGGTGTGGGCTCTTTATAAAAAAAAAAAAAATGAACACCGTGATTGCTCGCACTCAACGTGTCCCCTTGACACTCGAAGCCACTTAGTTATCATAGCGATTCGTTTTCATGGACTGTCCATGCAAAAATCGAGCCCTACTGAGAAACTCGATAACACCGCAACAAGCTTTTCAAGCCGATTCTCCGCGAGATTCGCCACGTCGCATCGCGCTCTTCAAAGAGCGTACTCGATTCACTTTTCCGCGATCGATCGACATAACGCCCCACGTGGTCCTCTCCCGAGAGAGATCGTTCCGTCGAGATTGTGGACGATTCGGGAGGTACCTTCGATCGTGCCGGGAACAATGCTTAAGTGGCTGTTATCGCGTTTGAGCACAAGCCACAGGGCGTTCCTGACCCATTTCGTAGAAGGTCCTGCGGGATGCAATAATGTCGTCTCCTTCGCGCGAGCACGTACCTCGAATCCTCCTGCCGGCGAACGACGCGCTCTGCGCTGTAATGAGAATTACATTGTGTATTATCGTAAACGTAGCCACTTGCCGAACGTCCCACCGGTAATTATCCGCCGGTTGGAGAGCACTCGGACGAGTAGCCGATGTTCTTCGGCACGAACGCGACGCTCGATTATCGCTCGTATCTTACGTGCGTGCAATTTCGTCCCGTTATCAGGAAGAAGTCGGGGTGTATGGCGCGAGCGTATCTCCTCGTCGGAACAACGCGCAACATTCGTTCGTAATATTTATCGTCGTAATTGTGCCGATACCGATTTCGTAATAAGGCGAGTCTATACAGGGTGTCCCAAACTCTTCTCTGCAATTTTTGAGAACGTACATTGCGATATTTTCAATAAATCTCGAGATATTAACTAACGAATGATCACGCACGATATAATGGACGAATTGTAGTGGCGTCGTCAGCCGATTACACATTAGGTCAAACTGAATAAAAAAAGTCTTCTACCATTTTGCAAATATGGACTATATGGATTTTTTTATATTTTAATTGAAGAATATTTGTGCATTATCGCGCAAAATTATGTGACAATTTTCTTTCATTAATAACTAAAAATCTACGTGGTTATTTGCAAAATAATAAAGAACTTTTTTGTTCAATTTTATTTAAAGTATAAGCACATATCGCTACTCCGGCTTATTTATTATATCGCGCGTGATCATTCACTAATCTTCTTTAATTAATATGTCAAAATTTATTGCGAGTATCGCAAAGCGTATGAGACTTTTATGTTCATCTCAATCCGTTATTCGTTTCTACAAAAATTGCGGAGAAGAATCTGGAATACCTTATATGTGTGCGCTGATATTTTTTTACCCTTACAATCTTGAACATAAAAAAATTACGTAAGCCGTAGAATAAAGATAGGTAAAAATATTTATCCAACGCATTTTCACTTTCTCTTCTGGAAAAATGATTGAAACTTAATCCTATTTTTCCTTTAATTTATATGAAAAAACATCGAGGAATATAAATCTCTTAATGTTTCTGCGACTCATTGAAGTTGAAAAAGTTATAATAAAAAGAGGAAACATATGTTTTAAGGATGGTAACGTTTGGAAAGTTGGTTTAGGTAAATTTACTCATGTTTTGAGTCCTAGAATTAACCTTTTGCAACATGACAAGTCGCTTACTTTTTTTAATTACTTTAATTAATAATTTTAATTAATTAATTACTTTAATTAATTACTTTAATTTATTTTATTTTATTTAATAACAGTTTTTAATTATTTTAACGAATTTCTTGATGATAAATAACGATTTTTTGTTTAATTGTGATTAAAAATCATACACCAAATCTACTATATATTGAATTGTTGTTATCATATTTGATATTAGTTATCCAATTTTTACTTAAATTCTATAACTAAATACATTTAGTAATAATTTCAAATAATTTTTTTCAGTGTGCAAATTGAAAATTACTGCAAACTTCAATAACCCATAATTAAAATCGGCACGAACGCGACGCTCGATTATCGCTCGTATCTTACGTGCGTGCAATTTCGTCCCGTCATCAGGAAGAAGTCGGGGCGTATGGCGCGAGCGTATCTTCTCATCGGACACGTGTGACAAAGCGCAACATTCGTTCGTAATATTTATCGTCGTAATTGTGCCGATATCGATTTCGTAATAAGGCGAGTCTATCAGGGTGTCCCAAACTCTTCTCTGCAATTTTTGTGAGAACGTACATTGCGATATTTTCAATAAATCTCGAGATATTAATTAACGAATGATCACGCACGATATAATGGACGAAAACGAAAATTACTGTAAACTTCAATAACCCATAATTAAAATCGTTTCTTTATTTTCTTTTACGACATACGCAACGAATTAAGTGCGAAATTAAACTCGGTCTAAACGAAGGTAAACAGAGAGGTGGTGAAGGAAAGAGACAGAGACAGACAGAGACAGAAAGAGAGAGACTGGCTTGTACCATCATTCAAAGATAATAATTTTTAATACATCGATTGTCACACGATACTTAGTCAAGAATAAAAGCAGCCTACGTAGAAACATCCCCACGGGAAATCTATCTCGTTTCGCACGCGAATTATATTGCAAAAACAGCGAATGCGCCTTATCGTTTTGCGTCTCATCGCGAGCAGCGCTCTTTTTCATTGCGAGAGCACGAAAAGAATATGGATTAAATCGTGTTAAAGCATACAGTGAATGAAAAATGCTACAGTAAATATCGCGCGTATTTATTAAACATAAATAAAGAAGATCTCGCACAAGTCGAAATAATCAATATGAAAAATATTCGCACGACTTTATCGCATATGTAGAGAGGGACAGAGAGACAGAGAGATAGAGAGACAGACAGACAGAGAGAGAGAGAGAGAGAGAGAGAGAGAGAGAGAGAGAGAGAGAGAGA
>NW_022639587.1:423865-425685 GCF_010583005.1 Odontomachus brunneus | reverse complement strand
GAGAGAGAGAGAGAGAGAGAGACAATTAAATAAAATGGAGATCAATTCGCGACGGTAACGCGCGCGTGTTTGATACGCATTCATCGTTCTTTTCTTCTCACGACGAACTTTACCGCTTTTCTTTCTTCCGAACTTTCTTCCGCTTCCAACGAAGAAGAAGCGAGCTTCTCGTCGGTGGTTACGGACGAAACGAGTTCGAAGCTCGTTAACATGAGAAAGCACGCGGGATTGGCAAAAATGTCGTTTCTTCCGACCAGGAGAACAACGGGAAAATTACGTCCAGCCATTTAACTGCGACGTTTGCTTTCAACGGTCCGCTCGCCGCCGCAGCCGCCGACAACAAAAGGCGAGCGGAATAAGCAGGCCTTTTATTCTTTCCGTGGATTTATGAATATTTGCGGAATAAAAGTATACCCGGGAACGGTATACATCGCTTTGTAAAACGTCCGCCGACGTCGCGTCGCGTCGCGCCGCGTCGCACCTGCTGCAATAGTTGCAAACGTTGCACCTTTCGCGCCGCATGCCATGCATCGAAGCGTGGTGGCGACGATAGCCGAAGTCTACTACGGTCCGCGCAGACTATACACCGTCGTAGAAATTGGATGCAGGGATATAAATCCAGTCCACCCCTGCCTCTATTCTTCCCCCTTTACATCGAAACATCTCTGAAATTGGTTCGACGCCGACTCCATTGCGCACAGAGCGTAACTAACATTTCTTGCTGTCTTCCCGCAGCGTGCATTAGTTTTCTTTCGCGTCCGCCGGAAACTCAGCCGGAGCTAGATTAGCGATCAAACTGGAAGTACGCAAGAAACAACGTTTTATATGCCGCTTTCGAGTCGGAACACCGTAGAGGAACGAAAACGCAGCAGTGGTAATGACTTAATGATTAAATGGACTTTTGAGATTGCTGATAAAACGGATATATTAATAAGTATAATAAGTAAGATTTAGGACAAAGTATAACGATTCTTGATTGATGTCCGCTATTTTAGAAGCTCTGAGACTGAAATGAAACACGTTGCAGCTTCTCTCTCACTTACTCGGGACAAGATCCATTTAACGCTTCAAAGCACCGTCTTCAAAGCTTAATCACATTCTTTTTTCGTACGCTCTTGCAGCCCCAAACGGATCCTACACTGCAAATACAAGTATTATTTTCAAACATAAATATGTAACTTGGCTGAAACTTTTTTTACACGTTTTTACCGTTCTTATCGTGAATCACTTAACATATATTTTTAAGAGACGTATAATTTAATATTCAAACTGTTACGTTACCTAAAAACGGTAAGAAATATATAAAGAGAACTTTAGCCAAATTATACGCTTATAGTCTTAGAATTTCTATCTAGCTTCTATTAGAGTTTCCTCTCACGTTATCTCTAAAAATTGAGGACAAGATATGCATTAAACATCATGCTTTTTTTAATTTTTAGTCTACTTAACTGTGAGAAACTGTACGAAATACTTATCAATGTATCCGTTCGATCAACAATCTTTAAAGTAAATTTAATCATTAACGCGTTAACTAAAACGATAAGAAACATATAAAAGAAGATTCAATCAAAATACATGAATTTGCAATTCATTCTCTCACTACTTTTTCCTTACAAATGGTGGACAATGTTTTAACTCTTATTTGAGGAATTCTAGTATCTCGCGAGGTTCCTTGATGATATGCAGTGATTTGTTCATGAAGCGAAACGTCTACTTTTTAACAGAAAGAGAAAAAGAAAGAGAGAGAGAGAGAGAGAGAGAGAGAGAGAGAGAGAGAGAGAGAGAGAGAGAGAGAGAGAGAGAGAGAGAGAGAGAGAGAG
>NW_022639587.1:415480-422737 GCF_010583005.1 Odontomachus brunneus | reverse complement strand
GAGAGAGAGAGAGAGAGAGAGAGAGAGAGAGAGAAAGAGAGAGATAACTGCAGCAAATACACTCAGCCGTTCGAGTTCGCGAAAATGTCGTTTTGTGTTAATGACGCCGCATAAACGTAATTACAGATTTCGGAAAGTTAACACGGGCCTGCATACCCCGACGTTCGCGGCATTTGAAACTGGGCCGACGTTACCGCTGGCTACCTTCCGCGAACTTTCGAATAACATTCCTAAACGGGAGTGCGTAACAGTAGTGTAAATGCTCCCCGCGCGCTCACACAACGACGCGCGGCCGTCACTGTTATAGCCGGCTGAAATTCCGGGCGAGAGCGCGCGGTAGTCAGGCGTAGAGACTCGGCTTTGGAAACTTTATCGATACCTACCGTCCACAGACGCAGTGAAATACGCGAAACATTAAATTTTAATGCTTTTGGATCCGTATCAACAGCCTGGGGCCGAAAGTCGCTTTCAGTATAGTTCAATGCGCGCCGAATGGCGTTAGCGGACATTTCGCGACACGGAATCGACGGTATTCGAGAGATAGAAGCGAGCACTTTTCGTTTGTTGCTTTACGACCTGTGTCTGCTCGAGAGGAGTTCGCGAATCTACTACGCGTACAGGTATATGAATAAACGTGCGCCATGCATGCACGCTCTCGACTCTATTTTCTCCCCGATAACTATCGAACGACTTCTATCGCTTAAAATGCATAGTGCCACTCAAAGCCAATGAGATCCGCGCAATTGATGTAGTTCTACACCTCTATGTGAACCTTTATAACACTGTACACTGAGAGAAAAAAATAAGAAATAATAAAAAAATATATATATTTATTTTGTGCGGGTGTGTGTAGTATAACAGTATATTTATTTATACTAATATAAACAAATATTTTTCAAATATATAAGAAAATATTTATTTTCTTAAAATCTTAAAAAAAATCTTAGTTTTCATGAAAAAAGCAATTATTTATTCTATTTAAATAAAAAATTTAATGTAATATATACCATCAATATTCTCTTAATTTAATATTTATTAATTTTTAAATATTTTATTCTCAGTGTATATACACCGTCGTCTAACGAAATTATTTAAAATTTCTAGAGAAACAAAGTTCTGTAAACAAGAACAAGTTTTGGAATAAAAATCACCAAAGTAATATCGAAAGGGATTCGTAAAACTGGGTCGTATAAATATACTCTCTCGAGTGTCGTAATATTGAGGTCGGATATCCTGCGCTCCGCCTGTCCTTTGTAGTGGCCCTATCGAGAAGGCAGGACGTGGGAAAACTCTGCTTTGTGCAGCATAGAATCTTCTCACTTCATCACGAGAAGCCCGGGATCATAAGACCATCCATGATTTCAATGGTAGCCACGAAAAGCACTTTTCTTTTTTTTTGTCTTCTCCCAAAAGCCGCTTTGACGTCTCCCTTAAAAAAACCGAACATAAAACCTAACATAAAAAAATATTAAACGCGTATATACATTTTTGTTTTTCTTTTTAAGGAAAGAAAAGGATAGAAATACAGTTAATTGTAATATCTTTTTCAACTCGTAAGTGTTCAATGACATTGTATTCTACAAACTTGAATCGAAAAGCAAAATATCCCAAATGTATTTTTAACGGATAACTAAACGGGAACCAGACAAAAAGTTCACTGACGAGAAATTATATCTCTGTTATTGTGACTGAAAATATATTCCCAGTAGAAATCGGGACGAGCTAGGGATGTTCCAAAATAGAAATACCTTGATAGAGCCCAGATATAGCTGAGATAGGCTCAAATAATCCTCAATGGAATTTCATGAATAGATTATGAATTACTACTGACGTGGATGCCCTAAAGCAACCCCTAAGGCTTGTGCTAATAAGACTCGGTCAGAGGCAAGTTCGCTAATTCCTGAAACGGTTTCAGAAAAACGATTATTCATTGATAGTTAATGATCGATAATTATAAGGTAAAAATATTTTAATAAACATTAAAATATTATAATAAGTATGAATTTTATAATTACAAAATTTCTTGTGATTTTTAATAAAAAATATAAAAAATGAATGGATAAATTATCCAGAGAAAAAAGATGTTCGATACACGGGGTGTCCAGATTCGTCTCCGCAACGTCCATGGGAATGTAGAACAGATTAAGGTGAACAGATTAAGGTGAACATAAAAGTCCCATATCGGTTTGCGATCTTCGCAATAAATCTCGAGATATTAATTAAAGAAGATTGGAAAATGATCACGCGCGCGCGCACGCGCAATGTGGTAGATGAGTGTAGTGGCGCCGTCTGCCGTTGTTTATAGGGTGTCTGACTCGTACCGTATCAGAACTAATATATAGCTACACGGAAAAAAAGATTTGCTAATATATGGACAACTAAAATTATTAACTGCAAGAACAAATTTTTTTGCTTTCATAGCAAAGTTATTTAGTTGTAATAGCTAAAAGATTTGCTAATATATGGACAACTAAAATTATTAACTGCAAGAACAAATTTTTTTGCTTTCATAGCAAAGTTATTTAGTTGTAATAGCTAAAAGATTTGCTAATATATATATTAGCAAATTTCGTAGCTATCACAACTAAATAACTTTGCTAGGAAAGCAAGAAAATTTCCTGCAGTTAATTATTTTAGTTGTCCATATATTAGCAAATCTTTTTTTCCGTGTAGAATAGGTCGGGGTGAGTAATGGAATCAGTGTCTTTTTTTAAACCATTGCGTAAAATTTTGAGATATTAACGATAAAAGGCTTCTACCGAGCGGTAGCCCATTGGCCAATCAGCATGCGCTACGGTGAAACGAACGCTTTATACGCTCTCGCATGGGCATGAGAAGCTAGCCAGGCCACCCTCTTAGCAACGAGGAAAACGTTACACACACACACACACACACAACATATATATATATTTTTTATTATATTATATATTTATAAATATTATAAAATAATGTATCACATTGATGTTTATAAATTGCAACGCGTTAGTTTATCTAGACACTGTTTAATGAGTATTACCTGCATGCTTTCAGTCTTCAATAATCATATTCGATTACATGATTCACTGAAATATATAATGCGCATTGCCAATCCTTTCTTCGATCTTTTTCCATTTCACCTCCCGTCTATGGCACAAGTGTCAGTTTCGCGCTCAATTGCACAATTCAATTTAAATTCACATTTATCGCATCCTTTGCGACGCGCCTTTTGTAGTGGCTCTGGCGAGTAGCTCTGGCGAGTAGCTCTTGCAACGGACATTAATTTGGAAAAGACTAATTCCACGAGGGACGAAAGCGGAAAGACGTGTCGCGGATAAAATTATCTACTCTCCGAGATACAAAATAATGCCGTTCGCTCCGTGTAAGACGAACCGCCATTTATTAGCAGCGTCGCATTCTTAAGCGCCCCGAGTAACTCGACGCCGGCACGTAGAAATAAACTCGCTCGTCCTATCCGCCGTTGTTACCAGTAGTTCTGAAACTGGAAGTATGTCTTCTCTCCACGTGACACTTCTTTCTTCCTTTTTCTAGAAACCACAATATAGTGCACTATTTTTATCGCGTCGCCGATCTATATATGTCGCAATCGCAGGTTTCAAGGCAATAACACGCCACGCCGCGCACGAGGGAGAGTCTTGTAAAATTTTGACTCCGACTCCCTGCTCGCTTCTTATCCATTATCATCGTGGAAAATTAATTATCGTTATCGTGTAACCGCGATTATTCTGGAAGGATATATTAAGCGATGGAGCTGAGAAAATGAAGGAAATGACATTACGAGTCTCACTAACGATTGAATTTTCTCGACGTTCTTATTATACGGATGTTAATCGCGTAAAATTCGCTTCACACGTTCATCGCCTGATGTCCTTCAATGACATCAAATGATCGATCGCATCGATTTGCGATACTTGCGTCACCGGCCAGCGTTAATTATCGCGGCGTGTAAACGCGAAATGTTGTTGCATTGCACCGACATCGTTACTCCGTAAGAAGAGATTAGACCGGTTCTACAATACGTCGTATGTCGGAACGCAATTGATGGTCCAATGAAAAAAACTCCTCTCGAAAAACAAATCCTCTGATTGGCCCATCGGCTGCACTCTGACATACGACAGCGACATACGACGTATTGTAGAACAGGCTTAAGGCCTGTCGGACGTCGGAACGTAGTCGATGGACCAATCAGAGGATTTGTTTTTCGAGACGAGTTCTCCTAATTGGACCATTGATTGTGTTCCGACATCCGACTCCGACATACGACGTATTGTAGAACAGACCTTCGAGCTTTCGTACACAAATTTCCGTAATCGTAGACGTAAAACGTAAACTTAAGCTAAATAACTAATTAAGATATTGCCTTATCTTCGCGTACTCTAGAAGAAGATAGAAATAACGGTAACCAGAACTTAAACTAAGTAATTAGGATTTCAATCGGTTGAATTCTAGTTACTTCTGCATAACAGTCACAATTTTACTGTCAGCTCTATTTTCTTCTAGAGTACACAAAGATAAAGCAACATCCTAATTAGTTCTTCAGTTTGAGTTTACGTCTTGCATCTACAATTACAGAATTAACTAATAGTGAAATATTAATGGCACATAAGGAGTTAGCACGGATGTCTTAGTGCTATTAAATACTAATATAATTTAATATTAATATGATTGTGAGAGGATATATATGTCCAGTATGTCAAACGCACGTATCGAAAATTTTCTCTTCGACTACCGTACGCGGAGAGTCAACCTTCCATACTTAGACCGATCCTTGAGTCCCAAATTTAAATATATATTTTAATTAAAATCCCAAAACCCCCCTTAACCGAAGACTCAAATAGATTCCTTTTCTTATATATGCTGCGAAAAATTTTACAATTACAGAAATTTATGTGCGCGAGTCTTTAAGTCTGGTCTACAAAAAGTGAATATTGTAACCATAAAATTGGCTAATCGCAGTCTATTATTACAAGAATAAATGACTGTGATTGGCCAATTCTTACGGCTAATGACGCCTATTGTGTGTAGGTCAGGCTTGAATATTTCGCCGCGTTGCGCCGCACGAGCTAAACGGGCAGCCGCGGTTCGCCCTCATATTTTGGTTTATTTATATTATATCCGTTAAGTGAATAACCGGATTAATTAATCATGCGTGCGGTCGACGGTCGACCACGTCGACGTAATGGAGATCGGTAGCCAAATATGATCGCGTCAGTGCGCGGAGCGTCGGGCACCGCTTCACAAGAAAGGTTTATGCCGCAGCACCGCCGAAATCCCCTGGGGCCTGTTAAATCGAGTGATTTCACGAAAATCGTCGAATCCACGCGTCACGCGGACCGCCTGCGTCTGTAATCCGCGGTTATCCGACGCGCTCGGTCTTCTCGCGTAATCCGTACAATTATACCCAGATCTCCGCCGGCGAATACCGAAAATTTCCCGCGGCTGGAAATGAGAGCACACAATGGAAAAGTTTAAGTGGCAAACCAACGGCTCGTTAGCCGACGCGGAATGCGCAAACAGAAAGTGCCGGCGAAGGCTTTTATTGAAAACGCTGGTTACCGTAATTGGATGTAAGCATCATTCACCGTATAACTTTATTCATACCCGCTAAAAGTATTTAAATACGAGCCTGGTAAGTGCGGAGAAACTCGCGGCACAGCTTGCGCGCACAATGCGATCGCCTCCCCGCCCTCTGTGTGCGACGAAAATAAAAATTCCACTTAACGAAATTAAATGAGAAGCAAAAAATGCGCGCTCCTATCCCCGGGAGCGAGCGTAACGTCCGTCCCCCTCAGAGGGAGTCGAATTTTTTTGCAGGAAGATGTAATATTATCGAATACGCGCGAAGAGCGTACTCGCACGTCTCTTGGCGAAAGATGATATTACGTAAAACTGGCGGTATATAAGGCTGTATATTCCGATATCGAGCGTCGTCGGTGCTGATTTGATTCTTGCCGTATTAACGAGAGTAATTCTAGAACATCTCGCTCTAGTCCGCTCGTAGTATTGATATTATCAGCACGACTGAAGCCCACGCGCGGCTTAGGAAGATATAATTATTTCATTTCCTTCGGCGCGGATCGGGTTCCGTAACACGGAGCTCCGTGTAATTCGGCTTTCTTGCGGCGGCAGCCGCGCGCTCACCAAGTTCCGACAACAAGTTACACCCTTCCACTTCTAGCCGGCAACTTTAAGGGCGAAGAACTCGAGACGCGCAACGTGTCAGACGCCATAGGCGCCCGCCTGATTCATGGCTGACCTCCCACGGCGTGTGGGAGTTGCTTGCCGCTAATCTAAGAAGCTGATCATCGCGCGTGCAAGCATCGTGTAATTATCCGCGGCGGTCTTCCGATGCTCGTGCACGTACACAGCGACGATCGCGGGGCGAATACCACGACAAGACGCGGTTTAGACGGTTCGACGGGGATACTTACCTCGGACACCTCGCGTCATTTGTCAGGAACAAAGGTGGCCGTTGGCCCATCACAGTGGACTCGGATTTCTAATCTGGTCTTACCTCGTAATCGCGCGTCGTTCTCACGTTGATCAAGTCGCCAGTCCTGCCGTGATTGGGGGTAAGAAACAAACGGAGAGAGAAGAGAGCGAGAGGGAAAGCGCTGGCCTCGCTCGTCCTCGGAGCAGGATTCGAAAGAAGAGGACGACAGCGTGTCTCGTCGCGCTGTCCGCGCAAGAAGAGTCGGAAGAAACGATGGACGAGGAGATCCGCGCGTCGCAGGGTGCACACCTCCCCTCCCCCTCCCCTTCCGCGTGTTATGGCGAAAGGGCGGAAGGCGACGGCCTATATATAGAGCGGGCTCGCCCGGGCACGACATGGCCACCCCCTTTATCAAAGGCCTTGGCATTTTGCCATGTCGCACCGCATAATGAAGCAGCACGTTGGGCTTCGGTTATACTGGCGCCAGGGCTCGTGTTTTGCCTCCCGGAGAATAGTTTATTGTGCCGCGCGGCGCGGTACCCTCCACTGTCTCCTTCCGCGCCGGTAGTTCTGCTCGGCTTGTCATGTACGATATTCGCATTGGTATTAAGGCGGTTAATGCTCTCGCGGCGAACCCTCCTTTGGCGCGCCCACGTGGATCGGAGCGATCTCCGCGTTATCAAACGAGCCAAATACAGCAATAGCAGTCTGGCGTGATATGAGTTGGAGTGTGTGTGTATGTATGTGTGTATATGTGTGTGTGTGTGTGTGTGTGTGTGTGTGTGAGAAAGAGAGAGAGAGAGAGAGAGAGAGAGAGAGAGAGAGAG
>NW_022639587.1:400865-413724 GCF_010583005.1 Odontomachus brunneus | reverse complement strand
GAGAGAGAGAGAGAGAGAGAGAGAGAGAGAGAGAGAGAGAGAGAGAGAGAGAATCTGTGATAAATCGCGCTGACTCTCACTTTCTCTCACTCAATGTGATTTGAGTGGTGGAATTCGCCCGTCTATCGCACCAGGATGCCCGCAATCATTTTACTTCCTTTCAGCGATGGACTGATCAACGAAACGCGATACTCAGAAAAAATTATTCTCTTATAAAGTAAATCGCGATACAAATATATATTTCTGATTGAATCAGTAAAAGGAGTATTTCACCGATAATCGGTGAGTGCTCATTGATTTGCAATAGTAATACACTTACTTTTCTGTTCCATTGTACAGTTCACTTGTTTTGGCCATTGAAAGTGCAACGAGGGGGAAAGTATCTAAGAAATAAAAAAAATTTTATTCAGTTGGATATTAATAATATATTTATTTATACTAATAATTAAAATATGTTTCAAATAAGAATATATTTCCTTAGAACCTTTTCACGAAAGTAATTGTGCATTCTATTAAAATAAAAGAATTTAGATTTAAGTAAATATGTTATTAATATCTACTGTGTGTGTGGTGTTATAAAATATTTTTCTTCCACGTAATATCACGTAAATATTTTTCTTCCATATTTTTTCTTTCACGTAAGATCTTACAAAATATATATACGTAATATACGCGTACAGAAATAAATTTTATTTCACACAGGAATATATAAATTTTATATTCCACAAATAAATATGTAAGTATTTTTTCCTCATAAGGAAACGTTCCATATTGCAAAAGTGATTAAAATCTAACATTACCAGTCGAAAGATCACGTTTGAAATAAGTATTCTAGATGGTTAAATCTTGAGATTCTGTGGATTCCCATTTGGGCTACAACATGTCAGCCATTATAACATAAACACTAAAATATCTCGAAAGCAATGTATTTTTGAAAAAAATGTTTCAAATAAAAGTTGTAGGGTTTGAAGAAAACCATCAGATGAATTACATAAATTTTGAGTCCAGGGTTTACTTTGGGCCCAATAAGACCCAAGTTAATTTTTTCAATGGAAACGCTTATGTTTTATTGCAGATACATATTCTATGAAAAAGAAACAAGAAAATTTTGTTCTGGTAATTTTCGCTAAACCTCCTCCAACTTTTATTTGGAACATTTTTTTCAAAAATACATTGCTTTCGAGATATTTTGATGTTTATATTAAAATGACCAGACATGTTCCGGCCTAAGTGGAGTACAGAATCCATAAAGTCCCAAGATTTGATCATCTAGAATACCTATTTCAAACGTGATCTTTCGACTAGTTAGATTTTGATATCATTTTTGCAATATGGAACGTTCCCTTGTCAGTATAGTACAATATACAGATTTACGTATATGTGTATGATGTAGCATACGTGTATACTACATGCCTACACAAATTCGTTATACGTTAGATAAAATTCAACTTTCTACATTCGTGATGATGGAATTAATAAGTTCACACAGCAATTTGTGTGCGATGGTACACGAAAAAGGATTTTGTTGTCGAAACGAAAATTTGGTATAGCGAGCCAAAGGTTAAAATGGGATCAACCAAATGTTTGTAACTGTAACCAGAAAACTTAATTGTCGTTATGTGTGTTTTACTTTCTCAATAATACGCATACGTGACACAAATAAAAAAAACATGGTAATGTCAAAATCAAATTGTACATATGTATGTGTACCAAACATTTTAATTTCAAACACAATATTTTTTTCAGTACACTCTCTGTGTTTGAAAACTGTATCAATAATGATAACAATCACTACTATTAACTGATCTTTTCAGTAAAATTTTACTGATTGCGGCGCTATATTTATAAATGAACCAATTATAACTACAGCATTTCAATGAAGAATGCATTGATTGTATTTTGGAAAATATGTGGAAGACGACCACATATCTCATCGATATCCGAGTATTTACATATTCCAATTGAATCGAAAATTAAAGTTTCGTCATGATTCGCTCAAGAAATGGTCTATGCAGTGAATTTCGTTTGGCATTGTTGTTAAATGCATTTAGATCTTCAAAACTTGCCGAAAGCTTTCCGTCGCTTCTAACTCTCGAAAGAGTCATTAACGCCGCGAGACTGGATGCGATCTCGTTTATTTTAATTTGTTTGGTAGCATCTCGGGTAGAAATTAATCGAGGCGGGCCTTAAGTATATAGTGGCCTTAGCCAGGGACGCCCCAAAATAAATATGCTTTCGCCTAGGCAGATAGGGCAAGATAAATAAGTTCGGAATAGAATTTCGTAAATAAACTACATATTGTTGCTAACATGAATGTTCAAAACAAAGCTTGTGTTAATAAGGCTCGATCAGGTACAAATTAGTCAATTTCTGAAATGGTTTCAGTGAAGAAACCAAACATTTATTAACAACTAATGATTAATAAATATATACTATTTTGATGGGTGCTACTATATTTTATATAGTTATAGTAAGTATAGTATAGTAACTATTTGGTTAACCAAATAGTTAAAGTGAGTATAGTCATTTAAATAACTAAATTAAAATAAGTATGGTCTGGTGTGATGCATACTTATTAAGATCAAAAATTTTAGTAAAGTTTTTTATGATTTTGAATAAAAAATATGAATGGATAAATTAGCCACAGAAAAATGAGAAAAAAAGATTGTTCGATATTGATAATAATATTATATATGAAAGCATTGACATAATTTAATATATAATTAATATAATTTATATTAATATTTATATATTAATTTAATTAATAGTATTATACAGGGTGTTCGGAAAGTACCGGGACGCCCGAATATCAGGAAAAATATAAGTTTTACAAAAAAATGTTTCAGACAAAAGTTGTGGCGTTTAAAAAGATGTATTTACTGATCACATCAGTTTGACCTTGGGTTGCGTAGCGAAGGTCAGGTCAAGGTCACATTAATTTTTTTAAATGGAACACCCCATTTTTCATTGCATATTCTTATAGCACATCTCGAGAGCTTTCCAAAACGCTATAATAAAATATTTTTTCGTTAAGAACTTTTCGAGTAATAACACTTGAAATTTCCAGCACTTTGACATAGAATACAAAATATCTCGTAAAATATTCTTCTTTCGGTTATCTTGTCTTAATGCTTTTTTGCACAGAATAATGAGACAAATTAATTGGCTTAAAAAAAGCACAAAAAGATTTTTATATATTTATGTAAAAAATTTTTTGTTTTTTTTTTTTATATTTTTATATATATATATAATTTTATTACAATATTTATTACAATTTTTTTATTATACACTCTGAATAATAAAAAAATTTTAATAAATGTTCTAATAAAAATAGCAATAAAAGTTGTAAGAAAGATTGCAAAGAAGCATATTAAGAGAGGATTTAATTTATTTATACCTTAAAATATATATCAGAATAAGGCCTCAATTCGTTATTTTAATCAGTATCTAGTTAGGTATACCAAAATCATATCTAGTCAGATTTACAAGTTTAGGCTGATTAAAAGCATTACGTCTCTGCGTAGAGTCTAAATAGATCTGTTTCTATTGAGTCTCGATAGAAATAGAGAAAAGCTGTCTAGATGTTCTTTGATCTTCGTTTTAAATTTTTATCCGGGATTTTACACGCATCTTGCGTTTTGATTTATCAAAACTTGAATCGCCCGCGTTTAAAAAAAAATTGGTGTTTGATCTTGAAAATAATTAATAAAATATCTCGCGCGTTGGATCGCCTGCTGTGTTTCATGAAATGTAATTCTGTTCGATACGCGATTTCCATTGATTTGGATTGGCTGAAGTGACTCGCTTGCAACTAATGCGGAAACGTCGAAACTTTCACGAACAAAGACGGACAGTAATGTTCGTTTATCTGCTAATCGTCGAGACAGCGGCAACATAGCGTCATGGTTTGTTAGGCCACAGTTATATCCGCTTTGTATTCGAGAGCGCGGTTATCGGAGGAACTGTAGACGGCATAACGAGAAGGTTATTATCCATGCTGCTTAATTTATGCAAGTAATAAACTCATGACGCCATTATTGGCTCTGTGACTATGCAAGCGCGGTGAATACACGCGGGTATTCATAAGCAACGAGTCCCGAAATTTCGATAGCTACTGTTCCGGGCGAGTGACGTCACGTCACGAAGAATTAATGCGAGCTGCTATTTATGACGCGTTACAAACGTGAAGTGTGGTAACAAATTAATACAACTTAATTGAATGTTACTGTCGTCACAATTAATCAAATCGCAATTAACGGTTGCGTTTTTATCCAAAGAAATAATTAAGGCTAAATGAATTTTTTATAATTGAGAAAAAAGTAATTGAGTTAATGAAACTTTGCTTAAACGAGTAAAATTCGATCAAGTAAACGTTCAGTCGATTAAACACGCTGAAAAAAGAATGGTTATTGAAACGAAAGTTTAGTACACCGAACTACAATTTCGTTAAAATGGGGTCGAATAAATGTTTAGTAATTGTTGATGTTTTGTTTTCTCAATGATACGTGTATATAGATAGATATTTTATTATTTCGGTTACATTACCAAGAAAGTGACTTGGTTTACAAAACATCATCTTAAACACAGTCATCCGTCCTCATCTTATATTAACTTTTTTCTACTTATATCCTAATATCACAGCAATGTTACAGTCTATATATTTCACAATTTAAGGTTCTACTCTTGTTTATTACTATTACTTATTTATCACGATCATTATATTATCCAATCCACTTTATTTTATTTTCTAATTTATCCATCTACTATCATAGCATTATATTGCTATTTCTCGACTCCTTTACGTTTTCATCATAATCTATTCTTTCAACATTCTACTACTCTCATTCCTTATTTCTGTTTTTCTTCTCCTCTTTAATCTTCCTCAACCTCTTATCTCTTTCTCTCCAAAGTTTCCTCAAAATATTGTCTTTCATCTCATTTAGCTCATTATCCTATATCTTTTTCCATTTTTCTTTACTATCGCTTTCTAACTTTTTAAACCATTCTTTTGTAGTCTGATATATATTTACATACTTACATAATACTTTATATAATCGTGATATTTTCCACAGAATACATATATCCTATCTGCTTCCTTTCTCAATAATATTAATTTCCTTTCTCATTAATATATACACTTAACACAAGTAAGAATATGTAACGTCAACTAATAAATGTCAGATCGCATATAACACATATTTTTGTTCCAAATACAAAAATAATCTTTTCAGTACGAATTGTATATACATATATCACTGCGATGAGAGTTAAATGATTCAATAATTGCGATTTCAGTCAGTAACTATATCAGTGTAACTTATTGTTATTGCATTGACACGCGTAATTTATTCGTAATAAATACAACATTTTTTTTAAGATGACGGTCACCGATTTTGTCGATCCACACTGAAAAAAGGATTTGGTTGACGAAATCAAAATTTGGTTAAAATGAGATCAACTAAATGTTTAGTAATTACATAACCAAAAAGTTTAATTGCTGCTATTTTACTTTGCTTAGTGACTAAGTAAATATATTATTGAAAAAGTAAGGTAAAATAACGGCAATTAAGTTTTTTGATTATAATATAATTACCAAACATTTGGTTGATCCTATTTGAACTTTGAAATTTTAATTTCGTCAATCAAATCCTTTTTTCAGTGCAACTACCTTTTTCTCAATGGACAGATACATCGTTGTTCGAGTATTGATTTGCGATGATTTTTATATATCCAATTTCTAAAAGGGTCTAAGATGCTCGCGTGAAACACAAGAGACGTCTTGATTGCGAATTTAGAAAGTTATCCGGAAAAAGAAAAGACGGGATGAAAAGTGAATGCGCGCGCCTTCAGGAAAGACGAAAACAAGAGGGCAGTTAATGAATCCAGAAGTTCCATCCGGGTCGAGGGATTCGACTAGCACAGCTTCTTGCTGACGTACCTGGGTATGTTTCGATAGTGCGAGCTGCTGGGCGGAATCGCGAAGACGGCGTTCCGCAACCTCATAGCGCCGTTTACCTTGGCGACTTGAATTATGCAGGTTGGCCTCGACTACCGCTCTCGCGCCCACGAACGTTCATTCCTTGCGCCGTAATAAGAATTTAACCGGAACTTTGCAGACAACCTAATTAAAGTGCAAAAGATCTGAAGCTCGGCGCTTGTTTTTGATATTTAACAGGAATTTGCTGCGTGTGGGCAGATAATATATTTATCCGTATATTGTTATGAAACAAATCCGACTTTTGATACGTACTACACTAAAAAAAATTATTTCTGTATTTGAAACTAAAGTATGACACATATGACTTGATTGGCATTACACATTTTTTACTTTCTGGATATAAGTTTAGAACGGAGATTAAAAAGAGCCTAAACAATTTTTTCCTACTTCTATCAAGACTCTATAAAGAAAGGTTCACTTAAATCCTACACAGAGAAATAACGCTTTTACAAATTAGCGCCTAGACTTATAAATCTGACTAGACTCTATCTTGGTATGTCTACGTAGACTGAAATGACGTGTTGACGTTCTATTTTGATATATTTATTTAAAGTAAAATGAATCTTTTCTTACATAGCATTGCTTACTACAATCTTTCCTATAACTTCTATTGCAATTTTTATCACAATATTTATTATAGTTTTTCTTATTATATATAATATTTTCATATATAATATATTATTATTATTATCACAATATCGAACATTTCTTTTTTCTCTTTTTCTCTGGCTAATTTATTCATTCATACTTTTCCTTCAAAAGCTCATAAAATATTTTTTAAAGTAAAATTTAAACTTAACAATTTAAAACATAGTAATATTTATCAACATATTTATCTTATAATTAACAACCTTTGACTATTAATGAGTAATCGTTTCTTCACTGTAACAGATTGGGGAATTGGTTAAGTCCCTAACCAATATGCCTTATTAGCACAAGCCTTGTCTGAGACATATATGTTAATATTAATTCCTGACCTATTTGCGAAATTCCATTTATAATTTGCCTATTTTGGTTAGCTGTATATATATTTTGATTATATTCGAGCCTTACGGTATCCACGTCAATATGAATATGACCTCTATTCATTAAATTCTATCAAGATTTTTCTTGTCCATATTTGAAATTTTAGACATGCCTATTTTAGAGTATTCCTGGCTAAAGTCACTACATACTTAAGATTCATTCCCGACTAATTTCTACTCGAGTATTGTCATAATTTTCACAGAACTGGTGTGTGAGTGTAAACCGTGCAACGCAGCACGTCGCGTATTAACAATGAACCAGCGCGCGCTATTAGACGGACCCAAGTTAATCTATAAACGCGATCGAGGGACTCTAAGCTGAGAAATGGCGTGGCACGTATACGAACTTACAAAAGCGATACATGCGCCCGGGATCTTTATGAGAGGAGTTGCAGCGATAAGACGACTTCGACTTCGACCCGCTCACGCCGGATAATCGGCACATAAAGTCCAGTTTAATGCTATCTTTAAGGCTCGATCGGTGATCCAGCGCGAAGCGGTAATGCCACGCTCCATTTCCGAAAGTTTCAATCCTTGTTATCAAAGCTCGGTGTATGCGGCCGTGCTACAATGTATTTGCTCTTCGTGAAAGGACATCTATAAATCTGAGAAGAAACTCAAAATGGATGGGGATGGTAAAAGGCAGCCGTAAGTAATACGGAAATAAACAACGGATCTGCAGAACTCCAAATTGATATCATAATGGGAGTAAGAGTGGATAAATGAAATTTTGCGCTGGAACTTCTATGACAGATGGTCTTTCATCTTCCGGAGGGAAAATATCTTTTAAAATTGAATATCAGTCCCCCCGGTCTCTCTTCGCTTCGCTATGTACCGCCTTACGACGGGAGGAAAATGTATTCGCCGTACGAAAGAATAAGAATTCGCGAAGCTTCTTGTGCTGTCGTAAAAATATAAATTAAAGTGCTATTAGTCACGAAGCGAAATGATTCATAGCCGAAGCGAAGTTAAATTACGAACGAACTCTTTCGTCCGAGACGAAAACAGGTGAAACCGCGGCGAAAGAGGAAAAGAGAGAGAAAGGGGGGGAAGAGGGACAGACAGAGAGAGAGAGAGAGAGAGAGAGAGAGAGAGAGAGAAAGACAGAAAAAGAGATAGAAAAAGAGAAAAAGATCCGTCACAACCAACCGTGCTAAAAATTGTGCAGTCACGCCGGCCAAGGAACTCTTACATTTGTCTTGAGTGAAAATTAGAACTTACAAACGCGCGGACTTGGCACACACGACTCCATTCGATTCTCTCTCTCAGCCGCGAAGGAAGCGAAATACAAAAGAATGGGACATCGCATTGAGAAAAATCTCGGTTATCAGAACAAAAGCATATTTGCTGTTTGGTGATCGTTAGGGAAACAGATAAAACAGTTACCGTTGCAAATCATTTCTCATCATTTGTCATCTTAACAAGCGTACGTAGCCTGAAATACAGATCACATTTGTTCTCGTCTATTTGGGTTAAGTCAGTTATGTCTCCATTACAGAAGTGCCGCTTAGAGTGGCAAATTGAAGATAAGCAATCATTTGTCCTCAGTGCGAGGGCATTTGCCATATCCCATATCATCGAATTTGTCGCGGATACTGTTACTTTGTTACTTAAACTAACGAAACTTTGTCTCTCAGTGTGCGGGCGCGACGTTCTATTTCTTCAAATTATTGTCGCGCCTTACGAGTACAGATTGTACGACACGCTAAAATGCATACGCACATCGGAATCCTCTGATCCACTCTCTTTCGCGAAGTATCATAAACTCCCGCGTTTCAGTAGCCCGTGACAGAATGTGTGCGTATTCCGAATGTCTTATATTCCGTATAGGAACATCGGGTTTCTCGGAAGAAGAGGGGCCGAGGGGAAGAGGAAGCGTTATCTGCTACAAACAAACAAAGTTTCACGTTCCTTGCGTATTTTCCTCTTTGGGTTATATAACCTACCTACCGTCACCTCTCACGGCCGAATGTTTCGCGGAGATTACCTGTCAGAATACGTATTTCCCGCTGGCGAGTAAATTTCTCTTCCGACCGAACCGCGAAAATGCTTCAATGTAGCGGAACGGTCGTTTCCGAAAACGAGCGTATTATTCTTCGTCTCAGCCAAGCTTTTTTCTCCTTTTAATTTGTCATAAGTGCGGCCTAAACTCGTCGTATTGTGAACGATGTCGAATATATGACAGAGAGGAGCCACGGATCTCTCTCGAAGACTCTCTGTTCCGTCCAAGGTAGTGCACGGAGAAAAAAACTTGATTGGATTAACCAAGTATCTGATAAAATATGAACGAACGAAAATTGTGGTTGAAGTTTCCAGAGTTCTGTTCAAATTAATAAGATATCCCGTTAACCAAACGAGATTTCTAGTTAGTCAGAAATCTTGTTAACTTGAAGAGAATTCTGATAACTCCAACCAGAATTTCCGTTCGTTCATATTTCACCAGATATCTAGTTAATCCAAGCAAATTTTTTTCCCGTGTATTTCCCGTCGGCTCGCGTCGCATCGCTATCTCGACGCAGCTTGTTAGTGAAGCCTGCTCTTCACACCACTGACAGTTGATGCAAACAAAGTACCAGACATTATTTTTGAGGTAGCAAAAAAAATCACTTCTCTCACGTGTCGTATATGTAATCGCAATTTCCTGAAATAATTTGGTCTGTTGGCAATTTACGCGGAAAAGCAGAGATAGACATGACCGAACAGACACGGGATAATTGACAATTGCGAAGTGATGTTTATTGTTGGAATGACTTATTGTTTCTGTACAGCGAAAAGAGAAGAACGTGGGAGGAGGGGAGTCAGGGGGAGACGCGAAGCTCGAACTATAACGCCATCTCTCTCATGCTGAATCTTAACTTGTTTCTAAGTTCTCTCGAGAGTATCAGTCTCTCGCGGCAAGGTAAACTGTGAAACGGTGGAATTACAAGTTGTGTTGTGGTAATCTATATATTCCTCGCCGACTATGGTTGCGATATTACAACGTCAGAATGCCGTTGAATGTAAACCGGCAAACAAATTATTCTTCTTAATGCACGCTATCATTTTATTCTCTATATAACCTTCTCTACTCTCGACAATGTTGTACGTGTATCCGTCTAGAACGTATATGTCCAATTAAGATTATTATTCTTGTTGATACCTAAAATATATCTATTTATCATTCAATTTTTGACTTAACTAATTTATAAGCACTGTTGGTTAAACAGTATTATCATTTTTATTATGTACACATATACACTGATAACGTGTGTATCTCCTCATTAATTGAGTATTATGTTATTTATGGCTCTTTTGGCACATTTGATTAGAATTGTACAAATATTAAGTTCTAAAATAGTTCTAAAATAGTTCTAGTATTTAAAAGCAATCAGTTATATTACATAGCAGTATGAGAGAAGCCAGTGACGAGTGTAAAACACTTCACAATAGATAGTTTTAATTCAACTAGGTTTCCTATCGTGAAAACATATTGCAATTTGCATGTGTAAGTGTGCGAAGTAACAACAAAAACAACTGATTTTCTACTTGTACTCTACCGCATTTGTGCATAAATACAGTGCGAATTAAATAAGTGCAAAATTCTTCAACCAAAGCCGAAGCTGTATGGGGATACATGTATGGTAATACTCAAAATATGTTATGCACATATTACTTAATTACATATATTATTTGATAAAGCGGCTGCACACAGATAATACATAAATAAACATTTGATAAGTTTAATGACCTATTTATGTGCGCGACTGATTTGCAACATTTGGACTGTGCAACATTCGAATGTAGTTTAGTCGCAATCGCTGCGATTGAAATATAATTTGGACTTTGCAGAGCTCGTAAGTATTTCATTTTGCAAATATTTTTAAGCTGAAATATCTCTATTAATTTGAGAAGTATTTATTTAAAAAAGACTATTTTCGCGGTACTAATGACGGCGTTAGTGCCTATATAATATATAAAACCTATAGAAGCAAATCATATTTCTGATCTTCACGAATTCGCGCGAGTGGAAGCTCAATATACGAAAATGCCATTATCTCTTCGTACGACAGGGCCGTTTACCGTTTGACAGAATTCAGCCAATTACGTTAAACGAGAAATACCTAACGAAATTTCCAGAGAGTATTCAACCCTCCCCCCTCCTTCCTTTCTCTCTCTCTCTGTCTCTTTCAAAAGCGCTTTTATATCATTTCACATCTCCTTCAGTTAGAAATAACCACAGTTCCCGAATTTCTCCGTGTAAATGGGCGTTTTGAGTTCTTGAAATTCAACCAATCACAAAAGCTTTGCGAAAGTTCCTTTTACAATTAGAGCTAATCACAAAAACATTAAAAATCATCTCACGCGCACTTCAACGCGATAACAATAACGTGTGTCATAATAAAAAATACGATTGATAATAAAATATGATTGTATCATAATATTTTTCTAATTTTTTAATTGCGGAAATATTCTATTAACTTTTTCATTGGTAAATGTGTATTAGACATTGAAGAATGTATCAGTAGACAGTAGAGTCAATAATATTAAGCTTGTCAAGTAACAAACGAAATTTTATATCATAATAGTATTATGCTATCACAACTGAATTTTATTTGGAAAACTGTAGAAACCGAGTGACGTATTAATTAAATAAACCTGTGGCACAAGTCGCGGCTACTACGACAATGAGCGCGTATAAGAAGTCTCGAAATCGGCAAACATTTAGTAAAAATTTTTAGTAGTAAAATATGTATACTTCCATTCGCGCGAATTCGTGAAGATTAAATTAGAAATATGATTTGCTGCTATAGGTGAGTACTAACGCCGTCATTCATACCGCGTTGAGAATAGTCTTTTTAGATAAATATTTCTCAAATTAATAGAGATATTTCGGCTTAAAAACGTTTGCAAAATGAAATACTTATGAGCTCTATAAAATTCAAATTATATTCTAATCGCAGCAATTACGACTAAACTACATTCAAATCTTGCACAGTTCAAATGTTGCAAATCAGTCGCGCACATAAATAGGTCATTAAGCTTATCAAATGTTTATTTATATGTTATCTGTGTGCTTTACCAATTAATATATTTGATTAAGTAATATGTGCATAACATATTTTGAGTATTACCATATATATATGAAATTTCACGCGAAAAGTCGTAAAACTTACTGACGCGCGCTGAACTAAACTACAAAATTACTTTCTACCGCGATTAACAAATATGTAAATTATTATAAACTGCAGGGAAAATCGCGAAATACTTGTGCTGCAGAATTTAGAAAAAAGATTTTTTTGAAGATGCAACGCTATATCCACAACATACTAAAGAAATATTTTCTTTTAAATAGACCCTACATAAGCTATTCAATCATCTATCATAGACGGATATATATATGTGTGTCTGTGTGTGTGTATGTGTGTATGTGTGTATGTGTGTGTGCGTGCGTGCGTGCGTGCGTGCGTGCGTGTGTGTGTGTGTATATGTGTATGTGTGTGCAGTAAAGAACGAAATGGTTTCAACAATCTTTTTCTAGTGAAACTAGTAACTCATTACATATGAGAATCAGTGCTCACGAGCTTGCGCGATAATCGATTATAATAAGAATCAAAATGACAATAGAAAAATAAATTTTATCAAGTCAACATAAAAATTATCAATATAAAAATATGTTAATACATTCTCAGGAGAACATTCCCAGGATAAACCGTTGTAACAGTGGTGCTTGAAGAATTGAAGAATCTTATGTTTCAAATATAAGAGATATTTAATATAACTTAAATTGAAAATCCAAGAGAAATGTAAATATGAAATAGGAAAGTAATACGAGCTTTCTCTCTCCCCCCCCCCCCCC
>NW_022639587.1:399117-400853 GCF_010583005.1 Odontomachus brunneus | reverse complement strand
CCCCCTCTCTCTCTCTCTCTCGGACTTATTAACACGTTTTTACGTTGACTTAATAAAATTTACTTTCATTAGATATTGTCATTCTAGCTCCTGTTATAATCGATTATCGCGCAAATTCGTATACAGTGATTTTCAAATATAACACACACTTATGTATATAGGTTACTAACTTTACCAGAAAAAGTGTTCGAATCGTTTTGCTCTCGACTGTAGTACATATGTATGTGCACACAATCGAAAATAGTCTCGACTATTTCAGATGCAATTGTCATAAATTGCCTATTACGTGGGCTGTAATGATGCCAAAATGGAGACGTGACCTCGTCTACATCACAGTAGATCGGACGGTACATACAACCGAAACCATATACACATGCACTCCGCGCTTCAGCTTCGTATAGTATAAAAGAACAGATACTGTTTTCTGTTTCGTTCTTACCGAGCCGTCAACGAAGGCGCCGTTGCTAGCTTCTTGCTACACGCGACAGCTTTAAATGTTTTTCCGATACACACATACACTTATCTAACGATGTGTATGTCGCAACGAATATGAATTATATATAATTATATGTTACATATTTTATTTTTTATTACATTTTTTATTGTATATTCTTACAGCCGTCCTTGAGACTCTTTCAAAATGCTATAATTATATTCACATATAATTATATTCATTATATAATTATATTCAGTCGTCTCAAAGTTATCGAGGTTTTTATAGTAAGATATCCAGTCAACGAAGGCAAGATCCGTATTGCATATACGTATATATAATTACGTAAATCATTATAATAATAAAAATAATATAAGAATACTCCTGTATTCAATTAATATGCCGTAAAATACTGCCAGGAATCGTATATCTGAATTTCTTTACGCATTATATATTAAATAATTAGGATTTAAGTATCATCTAAAACTGTCATACGTAACAAAAAGCAAGTAACACTTTTTCTTTGTCGCTCGAAAACAACGAAATAAAAAACAATATTTATATTCTTTTTTACTAGCCAAAGCTAATCGAAACGCGGAGTACTATTGTAGCGATACAGTTATCAAATTTGCAGCACGTAGTCTTGTTTTTTTTATCTACGTAGATAGCGATGTTCATCCTGACATTACTACTGCAAGGTCGCGTTATCAAATTAACGATACTGGACGTCAAAAAATTATGGACTATATGTCGTGCATGTTTCTTTCTGTTTATACAAATTAATTAAGGTTCCCATCGCTCGTGTGCAGATAGAACTCATTAAATTAGTAGAAAAATTCTATATTATCTTGTAAAATATCATGAAAATTATGGAAATTATTAACGAAAAGACTCATCCCTAGGTATCACGCGCATCGATTAACCAATATTCTCTCATGATAATTTTTCTATGATGATTGATGATTTTTTTATTTAGTTTAAGGATTTATATATATATATATATATATATATATATATATATATATATATATAAATCCTTAAACTAAATAAAAAAATCATCAATCATCATAGAAAAATTATCATGAGAGAATATTGGTTAATCGATGCGCGTGATACCTAGGGATGAGTCTTTTCGTTAATAATTTCCATAATTTTCATGATATTTTACAAGATAATATAGAATTTTTCTACTAATTTAATGAGTTCTATCTGCACACGAGCGATGGGAACCTTAATTAATTTGTATAAACAGAAAGAAACATGCACGACATATAGTCCATAATTTTTTGACGTCCAGTATCGT
>NW_022639587.1:347304-399107 GCF_010583005.1 Odontomachus brunneus | reverse complement strand
GCGATCGAACATTTAAATATTGACGCCCTGCATTTTGCTTTCACATCAATTGGTATTCAATTATATCGTTCGTGCACGCACATTACGTTTAAGTCCCATATTAATGGTTCATATTAATCGTCATACTTAAAATTGTCTCACTCTGGTTTGAATTTAGAGTTAGATTTTTTATTCAAATATTTTTTTATTTAAATATATATTTTTATATAATATGTGCGACATTTGTAATCGCAATTTAACTAGAAAATTTATGTTTAACTTTAAATTCAAATTTGAATATTTCACGTCAGGCACATTTTAAGTGCCGACTATTAATACAAGCCTAATTAACATACGTTCGTGTGTTCGTGTGTCGGCACTTAAAATTTGCCTGACGTAAAATAGTCAAATTTGAATTTAAAATTAGACAGAAATTTTTTAATTAAATCGCGATTACAAATTATATATACACATATTATATAAAAATATATATTTGCACGTAAACCTATCGATAAATATAAAAAAAAAACGCACGGTTATCTCTAAATATGCGCAGGTCATTTTACGATATATTTATCCGTCGCAGATACTGGCAGTCAGTAGTCTTTATGATGGCAACCTCATCACTTAGAATTGCTGCTATTCTCGTGGTCAGTGATATTCTCTTCGTCACGCACGGTTTGAGAACCAACAATGGGCGAAGCTTTCCTAAAAACTTTTTATTAGGCGTAGCTTCGTCTGCTTATCAAATAGAAGGTGGTTGGAACCAAGATGGTATGTAAACTGTGTAATAATAATAATAATAATAATAAGTAAATTATACGGAAAAAATATTAGATTCGATATTGAATAGTTGGCACAACCAGATTTATATATGTGAGGGCTATACTGTTGTTTTTTCTTGAATGTTTTGAAAATAGACTGTCGAAACTTTTAGGAGTACATATTTTACTTATTTTAAAAAAGAGAAAAATAAACATATGTAGGTTTCGAAACTCTTTCTTCCCGAGATTTAAACATTTTTTTATTTACGTTGGAATTTAATTAAAATATATGTGAAGTGCAAAATTACAAGTGAAAGTACCAATATCTAGGTACATTTTTAACCTTAGACACATTCGTCGTTTTAATCTTTAAGCAAAAATAATTACAATTTCAATATATCAAAATATTTTATTCTTTTATTTGTGGTTTTTTTCACGCTTTTATTATATAATAACCACGTAGATGTTTAGTTAATAATTTAAAAAAATTAGTACATTAACTGTATACCAAACTTTAATTGATAACTAAATATGTACATGATCATTTGGAAAATAATAGAAAACATTTTGTTTAGTTTGATCTAATAGACAAGCACACAGCGGCAAACGTTGCTATCACAACTCATCTATCGTATGTGTAGCGCGTAATTATTCACGAATTTTTATTTTTTGATTAATAACTTAAAATTTTACGTGGTTGTTCGTAAAATGATAGAAGAATGATTTTATTAATTATTTAGAATAAACAATAAATGAAGTAATTATTTTATACAAATAGTATAATTTTATAAAATGAAATATATATTATATAATTAATTATTATATATATTATCTAATTAATTAAATATTTTACATGTACATATTTATTTAAACATAATAAATGTAATATAAAATCCTTGCAATATTTGAGCTTATCATGATTGATCATGTTTCCATTCAAAATTATTTGAACCATTTGGTTATCCTATATCATATATATATATATATATATATATATATATATATATATATATATATATATATATAGAGTGTCCGTTAACTTACAGAGGAGCCGTGGTGTATAGATAGATTAGGTTTGGACAAAAAATTCTTCAATTTTGGGAATAACCTTGTAACCTTGTTTTTTCATTGAATTCTACTCTTTTATTAAAATCATCTTCATTCAATTTTTAATGAATAAATTATTAAAATAAATTATTTAGAATATATGGGATTTCAATGGAGAAACACTTCTTTTTACTATCGTTTTGAACAAACGTTTAATAAATACAAGGATTACAGAGAATAATATATTACTCGTTCGCAGATCTTACTGCTCCGCTCTCCGACCGTACTCGTCGCGATCCTAATAACGAAGAACGTCCCGACCTTTTCGCTCGCTGTTTAGGTCGTCTCACGTATAAACAATCGCTCAGTCCCGTAACAAGCGGGTTTAATATTTGAATTAGAACGAAATCACGAGTGTAGCCCCTTCCCGATCCCACAAATAAATTATTTAGAATTATTTTTATTAAATATATATACAGGGTGTCTCAGAACAATCTACGAAGCTCTCGTGAGAACGTAAAGCGGGTCGAGATGAACATAAAAGTCCTATACTGTTTTGCGATATTCGTAATAATAACCGAGAAATTAATTGCGAAATATTAAAGAAAAACATGCGCTGATGAATTGTCGGAGGAGGAGCGCTCAAACCGCAGCGTTAAAATACGTACATGCCTTGTAACTTTGTGTGAATGTGTATACGTGGGCGTGCAGTTAGGAAGAGGGAAGAAGAAAGAGAGAAGAAAGAAATAAGAGCGCGATAACAGTTTGTTTTTTTATTCATAATATTCACCATTTCTTTTTATGTAAAAATAAATTCTGTTACCACATAATACATAATTTTAAAGTCAAAATATCAAATATCTTCGAATTTATGTTTACATTTTTGAGAATGCGAATACTTATTATATCTACCTACCTATTTAACAATCTACCTATACTTAGTTTTTATTTATTTTTCTTCGAAACTATTTGAGCTTTACTAATTTCTCTTTGAAATACTTTTTGAAAGAGTTATCAAATAAATATGATGTATACTAGAAATGGAAAAACAAAAAGCATTTTTTTACTTATTTTGCGGGTTTGGACCGCATCTATTGGATAATACTGCGAAAGCATGAAGTACTAGAAATTATTTTTATTTCTGGAACTGAAGATCAATGTGTTCGTAGAACAGTAAGAATCTTTAATAAATATTCTGATAAGAATATATCACATATATATGTGACACATTTTTCATCATATTATCTTCATCATTATCTTCAATGATAAATATTCTCAATGATAAATGTCTTGATAAACATGTATTACATACCTATATAGATGATAAATTTATAAGAAAATTTTTATAACTAGATCTATTCACTATATTATACTTACAAATAATAGAGTTTTAGACGAACCTATTCAAGTCGAAATTTTGAGGAATTTCGAAGTAAATCCTAATTACTCAATTCGTGAAGTTCTAGAAAACGATCTAGAATTTCATCGGTTCAGTGCACAAAATTTTTAAGAAAAACAAATTTCACCCTTACGAAATGCAAATCCACTAAAAATTGAATGAAGATGATTTTAATAAAAGAGTAGAATTCAATGAAAAAACAAGGTTACAAGGTTATTTCCAAAATTGAAGAATTTTTTGTTCAGACCTAATCTATTTGTACATCGCGGCTCCTCTGTAAGTTAACGGACACTCTATATATATATATATATATATATATATATATATATATATATATATATATATATGATATAGGATAACTAATGGTTAACTAAATGGTTCAAATAATTTCGAATGGAGACGTGATCAGTCATGATGAACTCAAATATAGCAAGAATTTTATATTACATTTATTATGTTTTTATTACATGTATATGTACATGTAAAATATTTAATTAATTAGATAATATATATAATAATTAATTGTATAATATATATTTCATTTTATAAAATTATACTATTTGTATAAAATAATTACTTCATTTGTTTGTATAATGGAGCAAGTATTTGTATCCTCACTGAAGTGTTTCCGGATTTATGTTCATATCATTTTTTTATGTTTACAGCAAGTAAAACATTATTTTAAAATTTAGTAACCTATTTCCGAAACTTCCGAATAATTAGTCGAACATATAGACCCACTAGTAATTGTCATCGTGTACGGACGAGATACGTAGAACAAAAACCAGTTTATTTCGTGATTAACTTTGCTGTTACGATGTGTTTAAATTTATAAAGGTAAAGGAGTGAATGTTTGGGACCAATGGGTACACGATCATCCAGATGCCATATACGATCATAGCAATGGCGATGTGGCTTGTGATTCCTACAACAAATATAAAGAAGACGTGCAACTTTTGAAGGAAATTGGGGTACGTCCTATATAAATATATCTCGAAACCGAGAGAGAGAGAGAGAGAGAGAGAGAGAGAGAGAGAGAGAGAGAGAGAGAAAGAGAGAGAATACAGTCATAACAACATATAACATTACGAAATATCGAAATATTCTAATATTTCAGGTTGACTTTTACCGATTTTCTCTCAGCTGGTCGCGGATCTTACCAAATGGTTACTCCAATGTGATCAATTACGATGGACTTAATTATTATAAGAATCTTATTGACGAATTACTTGCAAATGGCATTAAACCATTTGTCACTATATATCACTGGGATCACCCAAATATTTTCGAAAGTATGGGTGGGTGGACCAATGAATTAATGGTCGACTGGATAGCCGATTATGCGAGAGTCGTTTTCAAAGAACTTGGTCCAAAAGTTAAATATTTTATGACTATCAATGAACCTACAATTCTTTGCAATGAGGCGTACGTTACAGGCGAATGGGCGGCAGGTATTTACCATTTCTATTTTTCTATTTTTTCTATGAGAAACACATCATATTTTCAATAAAAATCAGCGCACATCTCTTTCTCGAAGAAGAAACTGGAAAAAGAGGAATAACATACTTTTAGGAAAGAAATTAGGCTCTACAGGAAAATTTTTATGTTTACACAACATACTAAAGGCACACGCCAAAATTTACCATATCTATGATGAAGAATTCCGTAAAGAACAGAATGGTCAAATAGGCATAGTTACATGTTGCGGGGGTTTATTCGCCAAAACCCCCAACGATACTGCAGCAGTGGACACCGCTTTCCAATTTGATTGCGGTGTCATAACTAGTCCTATTTATTCGAAGACTGGCGATTATCCAGAGGTAGTAAAACATCATATAGCCGAGAACAGTAAACTGGAAGGATTTTCGAAATCAATTTTGCCAAAGTTTTCGCCAGAATGGATACATTATATCAAGTAAGAAAGCTTTATCGTGAATATGTTAATATCGGTGAACGGCATAAATACACGTACTCTTTAAAGTGCAGTATATTCTTCAATGTAATGCTATATTTGTAACTAGTAATTCAGTTACAACTAAATTCACACACACACACATATACTTATTTCACTCAGTGAATGATTCATTCAGTTTAGTTATAAATACACTGCAATCAGTAAAATCTCGCTAAAAATACCAGTTAATAGTAACGATTATCCCATCATTGCACATTGCGAACACAGATAACGTCATTGCGCGCAAGACATATGGAAAGCTGTTAATTCCATCATTACGAATGCAAAAGGTTATAACGTATAACGAATTTGTGTGTTATAAATTTGTGTATTATAAATTTTGTAATGAAATCTTACTTCCACTCATCAAAATCAATGAGATATAAAATAGAGTAGTAAAATAGGAATGATTTCATTGAAATCATTCCTATCAATGATCAATGAATATCCATTAATCTTCGGTGAAAAATTCTATATATTAATTCAATTAAAAACATTTTTACCGATTCACTTTAAAGGATAAAGGATCATACGCGATCATGATGCTTCCAAACATTTGCACATTATAAAGATCGAGCATTTTTGCTTCAGCTAAATTCCATTAATAGAGCAACTGAGGACTTAATTAGATTGAAGTCTATCAAATATAACAAATTTAACAAATATAACAAATATAACAAATTTCCTTTAATGGTTAACAAAATAATTAATTAATGCAGATACCAAGCTATATTTTCTATCAATTATGATATAAAATCATCTTTGCAAATCTGCCGTGTATGCTATAACATCAAATTTTATTAGATACAACCACAAATCTTATGTAACTCTACGATTTAGTTAATATAGCAAACTGGGTGTCCGTATATTACGATTATAGATTTTCTAGGCTAACGAAATTTTCAGTTATGACAACAAGTCATTTTTGTTCGTATATTATTCCTCGAATTTTCATCCTCTGTTTGCTTTTAAGGGGTACATCGGACTTTCTCGGACTGAATCATTATACCTCGAGATTAGTGGAAACAGTGCCACATGTGAATGGGCAGGCATGGTACGAATACAGCGGCATAAACATGACTATAGATCCATCATGGCCATTAGGTGGTTCGAAATGGTTACGAGTTAGTATGAACATGAAAGATATATATTAATTGCGTGTATCATAAACTAACAGATATCAATTTTCACCAAGCGCAAAGCTTATGTTTGCATTCCGTATGGAATGCATTAATTTAACCCCGATAACACATCGGGCGCAATTAAGTCGTACAGATGGCTTAACTTATTGTTATGAATAATTCATTCCGTGAATAATTCATAGATCGCGCTCAACCCCATAAATTGGGAATCAGAGTAGAGTGTAGTTTAGAAAATATGCTTTTCTGCACGTTTACCTGTAGCGAGCATATTATACTCATGAAATTACGATTGATTATGGAAACACGATTAATTGACTATATTGAGAAGTGCGCATTACACACTGAAGGGTATCCCACTATTTTGAGTTAGACTACATATATCTATATCGAATTTCTTGAATATTGTGAAACTGTATGAACTGAAACGATCTTCTCGATCCAGTTATCTCGAGTTATTAATATCGCAATATGTATCTGTGTGCAATGTATTGCGAATATTTTAGGTCGTACCTGACGGACTTCAGCAAATTATTACCAAACTCACAAAAGAGTACGGTCGTGTGCCCATTTACGTCTCTGAGAACGGTTACTCTAACATATACGATGATATTAATGATGATAATAGAATATCATACTTATATTCCTACATGGATAAAATGTTGTCCGCCATTTACGATGATGGATGTAATGTGAAAGGATATACTGTCTGGAGTCTAATGGATAATTTCGAGTGGGCTAGAGGTTACTCGTAAGTCACCGTTACTTATTACATCCATTCGATTTCTCTTAAAATAAATGGCGTTACTTTTTAACTTTTAACTTTTTTAACAACAAGTGCCATATCGTTTGCACAATTAAAGTCAATAAAGGTAAAAGAAAAAAGGACAATACGAGGTTTTCATTTGCGATTTTCATTTCCTATTTGACTCTTTGAGACTCATGTAAATGATAATTTGTATATAATTATTTCATTGCGTTTGCGTTACTTTGTTTTCAATATAATAATTACGTCCGATGATGATCACAAAAATGGCCGAAATGTTTCGTTTTTTTTTAAATTAAATTTTGTTAAACAAATAAACGATTGCGCACAACAACTGCAAATTTAACCTTATATTATTCTTTTTCCTTTTATCTTTATTGATTTTAATCTAAGAGCTCTCGTTTACTTTCTGGAGTTTGCGCGATTAATTAAAGATTCAATTATAATGACTTGTTCGAATAATCTGTATAATTACGCACCAACAGAGAAAGATTCGGAATAGTACATGTTAATTTTACGGATCCTAACCGAACGAGAACTCCGAAGTCATCGATGAAGTGGTACAAGAATGTTATTCAGACTCGGAAACTTCATAATACCTCGACTTTAACTGATTTTGAGCCGGTTGTAATAAGCGTGTGAGTAAAACATACATAAAAATATTTAGAATGTTACGAAATAATATATAGTATATAAGAAACAAAATAATATTAACATTAATATGTATTAATATGTAACATGTGAGAAACGAGAAATGAGTTGCATATTCACCATACATGCACTATCTTTTCAAAATGTTCTTCAATTAATTATTTATGCGTAGCGATATATATTAAATTGTGTTTTTCTGATTGAAACCGATAAACAACTAAAAATATTAAGAAGTATAACTATGATTGTTATCATTAGTATATTACTACTCTTATCATTATTATTATTATTCTTTTATAGTTTGATAATACGAAAATACGTTATCTTATGTATAAGTGAATAAAGATATCGTTTTAACATTTCTTCTCTCGCTTTCTGTTCGCTCTTCTTCTTCCCCTTTTGTGTGAGATATGCACATGTTGTATTGCACTATATTGCATACTAATACCACGCTGAAAAAAAATTTCGGTTCGTGTAACTGGATGGGGATCAGATGAAAGGCTCCCTGACGAGAAATAATATCTCTGTTACTGTGACCGAAAACATTTGGTTGAATATTCAGTTGCGTTAAAACTTGGTTGAAGTAACTGAACAATTGAAATCTTTCTGTTTCTATAACCAAGTTTTTCGTCTGCTCTCCAGATAACAGAAAATTCAGCTTCATTAATGGAGTTGTTCCCGTGAAAGATATACAATCACAATAAGATAATGAATCTAACATAAAAGGATACGCTCTCTAGAGTTTGATGGACAGTTTCGAATGGACATTTATAATTAGAGATACTCGCGCACGTTAGAAGAAGTACTTGAATTAGAAGGAGAGGAAAATAAGAGTTTTTATAGATAAGTGCGGTGCGTGCGTGCGTATGTGTTGCATATGTGTGCCCGTTGGTGTATAATCGTGTGCTTCTCAGTGTATAATCAAATATTTGCATCTAACCTCGTACGTAACGAATGACGCTCATTGTCGAAAGTATCAGTAAGTCTGTTACATATCGAGTGAATGAAAAAAAGTTAATAGGTTCTTTAAACATAAAATCAAAATACAGGAGAAAAGGCCTGAAAGCCAATAGACGGAATAGTGTTAGAATAGTGTTAATTAGAGTGAAACTAATTAATAGAGTTAGTATTTGTCTCCTAGATGTAATGAAGAAATATTTGTTATGTCCAATTAGAACAAATATATAGTTTCAGTTCTTCAATAGACTCTCCTCAGTGTCTAATCACAGACTGGATACTTCAATATTTCCTGACTATACTAGAGAACAAATACTAACTCTATTAATTAGTTTCATTACACTACTCTGTATTGGCTCTCATAAGCTCTTTTCCCGTATTTTGCTCTTTTTCCCGTATTAAGCTCTTTTTTCGTATTTTGAAAAATATGCTTGTTTAAAAAACGTTTTAAATTTACGAGATGTTGATTGTTTCTCGAGTGAATCGCTAATCGAATAATGTGCATTTCTGGTTTTTGAATATTCGTATGTAGCGGAGACTATTCGCAAACATTATTGTCTATTTTTGTATAGTTTTTTTAATATTTATGGAAGCAAACTAGCTTCACGGATTGAGGAAGCAGGAACAACACGTTCTCAGCAAATAAGATGCTAGCAGTATACCAGCAATATATCTATAACAGATCTAATCACGATTTTGCAGCAGATTTTAAACTACTGTGTCCTCAATAAACTCTTATTCTAGCGATAGGACTTCCTCGCATGATTTGACGGTAAATTGGCGACAGAAACTGAGCAGATCCTACTGGAAAGCAGCTGTCTGGAAGCAGAGTTTACTCGAGTTTTATTGTAATAATCTGCTGTCAAATTATTACAGATTCTACTCGGTTTCTACCGTCAGTCTGGTGTAAAATATCAGCAGGTTTTGTTAAATTTTTAGCTGCAATTGGTAACATTGCTAGATAGAATAGATTCTATCTATTCTATGTGAAATTTGTTGTCTTTCTATCATCAATAATTTATAGTAGCATTTACTTAGAATACTCTTAGGCATATTTAACTATCTGAATTAAGGACTAGCAGCTATAATTTTGTTTAAAAAATACTAATTCGAATATAATAGTGGTTTTAAAATTTGTATTTTTGAAAGATTTCAGCTATTTGTAATTTTCTTCAAGAAAGAGGTATCTCCTTGAAGATTATTAATTTTTTTTTAATCGTAGCAATTTTGACATATAAAAACTGACGTATATTTGACGAAATAGAGAAGATTCTTACCATTTTATGGCTTGTTATGTGCACACAATGAACTTAAAATAAATTTTCGATTTTTCTGTGTGAAAATCTGAAGTTTTTTTTACAACAATCTTTTATAGATATTGATTTTGAGTTTTTTTCTTCTATTACTTTATTTAACTTACTCAATTGAGAGAGGAGAAGAGAAGCATAGAGAAAAAGAAAGAGAAAAGTAAAAAAATAGTTAATATAAATAGAAAAACGTAAATTTTTATAAAAATATTTCATTATAATTATATGTTATTTACGTATTATACAATCGTGGATAAAAAGGATAAAAAGGTATGAAGAACCTGCTCAATCTTTCTGTTCACGACTGAACATGTTGAGAGCGATAAGGATAGAATGACGCAGTAGCATTGATATAGAATTCTAAGAACATATACGTTATGTCGTTACTTGGAAACACGAATAAACTAACGGCTTTGAACTACATTTAACTACGTTGGTTATTTAAGAGTTAAATATACTTAAGGCCCTACCACCCTAAAGGCTCTAAAATCATGTCTAACTTTGATGATTTTTTGTGAGTAAATAAATTGTTTTATCAAAAATCTGTTGAAAAAGAATTTTATTATATATATGTTAAAATATACCAAACAATTTTTCTTTTTTTTTATGTACAAAATGGCGGCATACGCATGACTTCATTGCGAACTATTTTTCATTCTCCGTGCAAAACAATGTGCAAGATTCCGGAAAAATGACTGACACTAGAACACAATTAAAAAAAGTATTATCATCTACATACCAAAGACTCTTGAAGTACGTAGGAGTTTTGCAGAATATTGATTTTTTTTTAATGATGGACATTTCTACAAAATTTATCATTTTGATTGAGAAAATTTCGTACAAAAATATTAATTGCAAAAAGGTTTCCAATATTTTACAAAACCTCTACGTGCTTCAAGAGTCTTTGGCATTTAGATGATAATACTTTTTTAAATTTTGCTTTAGGGGATCAGCCATTTTTCCAGAATCTTGTATACCGTTTTGCACGGAGAATGAAAAATAGTTTCAGTGGAGTCCGTACGCCGCCATTTTGTACATAGAAAGAAAAAAGAAAAATTATATGGTATACTTTAACATATAATAAAGTTCTTTCAACAGATTTTTAATAAAACAATTTATTTACTCACAAAAAATCATTAAAGTTAGGCATGATTTTAAGTCTTTTAGAGTGGCATAAAGCCTTAATATAGTTGATTTGTATGAACGGTATATACAATATCTAACATATGGTGTAGCATTCGATAGTATTTCCAGCGAGATATTTTGATAGACCGTTTTCAACACATCAGGGTCAGTACATTAAGCATGTCGTGCAACGAAGCTATTATTGTTGCTTTCGATATTCGGTTATTTTATTCAGTTACCCGAACTGAAATTCTTTTTCCATGTATATACTAACATTTACAATCGCTCGAGTCACAAAGGACATAGTGGAGTAACGATAGCGATCGCGATCCAAAGAATGAACGAGGCAGCCGTTTTCAAAAAGAAGTAATCGTATGCTCTCGAGAAATATCTTCCGCCGCGTTCAAAGCGAAAACCTTGGCAAAGTAACGAGAGCGCTCCTAGCGAAACGAAGTAACTCATTATAGTGTACGGGCTGCTATTTTTATTCGCACGAGCCCCTTCAATCCGATGAATTTTTTCAGACAAGCACATTCCGGACGATGCCTGCGATAAATGGAACATTTTAAAGAGAAAGAGCGATTAAAATTAATTTACCGCGCCCGGAAGTGAATATCAAATCCAGACTTTTGCGCTTTCGCTATAAATGTGGTACGATAGTATAAATAACGACGATTATAAAATAACATTTATTTAGAGTAGCGTAGTTTCTTTTTTTAATCGTGTACACGATAAAGGCACGAATGAACTAACCTTTTTATTCGATAGCTACGAAATATGGTGAAAATAACGTATAGCGGAACGTACAACGGTACATATTGATCGCGATGTATAATTTGATCGGAAAGCAATTTATTTTATCACCGCTAAATTCTTTCTCGCTCACAACTCTTGCACTACTCCACCAGATGATCAATATATTTTCTCGAGCTTTAGACCAGCAAATGACCAATGAATTTTTACACAAGAGTGTTACTCAGAAACCGTAATTTTATTGTACACATTTAGAATACGTTCCACTTGGACGCTTACACGCTGCGAGCGCTCACGCTTATAAATGCTTTTTCCAACCGTTCCATTTGCTTTCTAAGCGCTCACATGTAAGCCGAACCATTTGAAGTTTGTAAGCGATTGTGAGTAGTAGGATGGTGAACAAGAAGATATTAATGCCTATATTAATTCATGTCTTTATTAATTTTAAAAACGTTAACCCTATTAGAATTATTTAACGATTAAGTTGATAATAATATTTATGACTAGGGATTATGACTACGATTTTGCGATATTCTTTTCATGAATCACAATATGATACGCAATTGGACTTTTATCCCAAAATTGCGCCTGCAATTCAAAATCACTCGTTATTTTAATTAAGTATCTGTGCAAATATCGCGCGACAATCTGCGATATTTTATACTATCTAATTAAAACATATATATTTAGGAGCATAATAGGATTGTCATTATAACAACATTAAAATGCTAAATTGTATTATATCTTTTAATATATTTTATATATATATATTTATTTATTTATTTATATATATATATTTTTTAAATGATTATCAAATATTGCTACACTTAATATCGATTGACATTAATATTTTAATTAAAAAAACAACAAGAAAGGTAGTCATTATTTTATGAAAAAAATATTGTCATTGAATAATTAATAACATGTGCAATAACACATCTTTATATATTACATGTCTTAATAAGTTATTTTTAAAAACGTTTAAAAATTAATAATTCGGAAATAAAAGTTTTACAAAATGTCTCCTATGTTGTCCTGAGTAGAAAATATAATAAAATTAAATGATGTTTTTAAAATAACATCATTTAATTTCATTATGCTTTCATTTTTAACTATCATTTCACAGTAATTTATTTTCTTATAATAAACATTTCAAAGAATACTTTGATGCAATACGAAGACAGAATTGATTAATTTTTAGTTAAATGTTTAATATTTATTTAATAATTATTATTTAATATTATATTATATATTAATAATTATTATTAATATTATATTAATAAACGTAATATTTATTTAAATATTACGTTTCCCATCATGCCCCAGGTTTCTTTATAATTAAAAATTACGTTTACGATATAAAATGGCACACAAATCATATTTGCGATGCAAAATTGTGATATATCGCATTCATTATAATTCTTAAAGAACATTGCATCGCAATACACAATTTCATAAATCGCACATTCCTATTTATGACAAAAACATCAAAAATTGTATTATGTCTCTTAGCAAGATTTGGAAATTAAAAAAATAATTTTAAAAGTATGAAAATTAAAAAGAGATTATTAATTAACAGAAAATTAGAAAAAGGAAACAGTTTATAACCGAGAAATTCCACAATAATAAAATACGTTTCAAAAGAATGAATCAGGTTCTATTTTTTTCGTTTCTTTTTGCATGACTAATATTGAATAATTTTATTCGTCACAACATTAATCAGATATACAGGGTGTCACAGAGCAGCCGCGGTGTACAAGTAGATTAGGTCAAACTAAAACAAAAATTTCTCCATTTGCTAAGAGACATAATACAATTTTTGATGTTTTTGTCATAAATAGGAATGTGCGATTTATGAAATTGTGTATTGCGATGCAATGTTTTTTAAGAATTATAATAAATGTAATATATCACAATTTTGTATCGCAAATATGATTCGTGTGCTATTTTATATCGTAAACGCAATTTTTAATTATAAAGGAACCTGGGGCATGATGGGAAACGTAATATTTAAGTAAATATTATGTTTATTAATATAATATTAATAATAATTATTAATATATAATATAATATTAAATAATAATTATTAAATAAATATTAAACATTTAACTAAAAATTAATTTGAGAAAATTCCATTGACGATATCTGTCTCTATATTTATATATTAGGTATATATAATATATATATACCTAATATATATATATATAAATATAGAGACAGATATCGTACACAAATATTAGGTATATTTGTATATTAGGTTGAATTAAACAAAAATGTCCTCTACCATTTTCCAAATGACTACGTACAAGTTCAGTTATTAACTAAAAAAGTATACAGTTGTGTGCGATAACACACCAATTTTTTTTTTTATTAATAATTAAACATCTATGTTGTTATTTGAAAAATGAGGATTTTTTTATTCAGTTTGATCTAATATAAAAGCATATAGCGGCAAACGTCGTCATCACAATTCATTTACTTTACAACGCGTGATCATTCACAAATCTTCTTGAATTAATAACTCAAAATTTTACATGGTTGTTCGCAAAATGATAGAAGAATTTTTGTTCAGTTTGACTTAATTTAGCTGTACACTGTGGCTTCTCCGTGAGGTACCGGACATCCTGTATTATTGTTTTCTCCGTAGCCTCAACATACCCATTGTAGTAGACGTTTCTCGTTCCATTTGGCTCGTGAGCGTCCACACTGCCTTACCTCGATAGAATAAGCGTTTGTGAATGCAAGTCATGATGTTACGGTGACGTCATTACTCGATTCGAATAAGCGCTCACGACACCAAAGGGAACGATGTAGGCGATGCTTATAAGCGCTTAAAGCGTGTTAAACGTCCGAATGGAGCGCAACCTTAATAGCACACGAGAATACATATATCATTATAAGGTTTCATCGCCACTTCGAACGTTCTTTCGTAGCCGCCTTTCGCTGGCTTGGAAACGTGTTCGACGGTGTGAGAATTCTATAAAGAAAATCATTAAAGCGCCTCTGGTTTGCCCCGGCAGCTGCTATCGCCGGGAAAACGAACTTCAGCGCCGATAAAATCTCCGATTGATTTTGCGATTTTCGCCGGTCGTGCGCGGCACATCAAAGAAAATTGAAGCTTGAGAAATTGTATCCGCTCGGCGGGGTTAGGGGTCTAACACGTTTGCAAGATTACCTTCTGTACCTTATAATAGACGTTAGACGAAGAGAGGGAGCAGGAGCGGAGTAGCAGCGCAGGAAGAATGGTGGGCAGCAGCAACGGGGGACACGCAATAACTCAAGAAAAAATAACGGTCCGTCTTCGTTTAATCCGTTGTCTTTTATTCTCCCGGCTTATTCCCACGTAGCCTGGGTGGATAGATCGAATTGCCAGCAGATGAGATAAGGCGTTGAACAAAAGGGTGCAGGAGCCCAGCCCGGCGAAGGGTCGGCGATGTCGCGAACGCTCCGGCGCCTATCTCGTTTATACAGCTTTCTATGCGCGCACCGACCTAGCCCTGGACCCGGTTAGCAAAAAAGGAAGGCGGGTCGGGAATAACAGATCGCGCTTCGGCAAGCAGAATCTCGTGTAATTACGCGAAGCGTCCGCTGTATCACGTACGCCTGCACGTTTGTCGATGCCGTCCTTCACGGGTGTACTCGAAATCCTCCGCTAACGACACGAATAAACACATACGTAAGAATGGGCCTTACAAATCCGATTAACATTCCGAATTCTCTCGAGATACGAATGTGATTATACTAAACAGCGAGTAAACTCTCGTTCAACGAGTTCTAATCGATGACTGAGATATGTTAATCGCGCTCACTTACAGCATTAATAGTGTCTATTTCATCATTACACGTGGATTAATATCGATACCGGTGTCGAGCATCGATCGATTAATGTTATCGGTTATCGCTGACCATTTGTTATAATTCTCGAGCATCTTTGATCGCCCGATATCGGCCTTGCGGATGTTAATCGCGATGCGCACACAGCATCATCCTCGTGTATATAATTATTTACACATAATTGGTATAATTTGGATAACTCGCGGTGCATTAAATTATACCGTGCACAAACATGCGTAGCCAGCATAGCCGCTAACTCGATAATTATGTATTTATACGCGTTAAGAGCGCGCGATGTCCGAGCAAACTCGACAGTTTCGACCAAGTGCTAAGAGAGGAGTAGATGTCTGAGACTGGAGGAGCCATATTCGCGTACACGAGTCGCAACACTCGCGCGTTTCAGGATCGTTTGTGTTTATAATGTAAATATTACAGGCTATTACGTATCGCAATGCTTGCCATATTCCCAATGGAATTTTCGTCATATAACCTTTAAGCTTGAAGTTCCGTTACTTAGAAACCTTGTTTACTTCCCGATTATTCGATTCCTAGTCCTAAACCTATCTAGACGTCAGCTAACCGAAATAAATACTAGACCGATATAGCCATCAGAAGTCTTTGAGTAAACGTTATATACCTTTACGTTGGCAGAAAATTATGCTGCAATCGTAGGATTTGTAACTTGCTCTCGTAAAATTCGTAAAAACTTATGAATAGATCTATAATTCTACCCGTATCGTATATCATACGATCACTCGTAAATATCTACGATTTCACGTAATTTACGATATTTACAAGTGATCGTATAACACATGGTACGCACAGAATTGTAGATCTATTCATAAGTTCTTATAAATTTTATGATAACAGGTTATGAAACTTACAATTCTGTTTAGAATTAGTTATTTCGATACAACGTAAAAAACGTCCAATCAATCAGTTCTCGTCAGTCTAACAATTAAGCTCTTGTCTAGCTCTTAAGAGCAACTCTGTTATATTAGAGATCTAGAATATAAGAAATGGATTTATTTTGTTTATCTATCAATAAGATAGTGTTTTCTATCGATTAGAATTGATAAATTTGACGGAAGCTGATTAGTCCACGTAAGTTCGTACGTGTTTGAACTTCATGTGATTCGCGTGTGCCTCACGGGCGAAAACTGCCAAAAATCCGTTAGAAGGAAAGACCGTAGGAGAGAAAATTCTTAACGAACAATAAACAAGAGTTGAGAAAGATTCGAATGCTTTAACGATAAGATAACAACGCGTTCCTTTAGATACTTAACTATTAGACTTTTTTAACTATTAGAGCTCGCGACTATTTCTCAGCACTTCGTCGAATATCGATATCGTTCTCCACTTGTACGAAATAATAATTATTTTTATTGGGCGCCAAAGTGTAACGTCGATTTAATAAATTCGTTACTGACGTAGACGCTAATATGATTTATCGCGTGGCCAAAGAAATCTTACTGTCCATTATGAAACTAATACAAGAAGTAAAAAGAGGTCGAATGATCACAACACAAACAGCATATTTTTTTACAAGAAATAAAGTAAATAGAAATAAAACAAGGAAGAGCGTTTAAGAGCTTAGGCACAGATTAAATAGTGCAATCAAAAGGTTACATTGACACAAATATATTTAAACGACCCTTTTGAGTCCTTTTCAATAAACTAATATAAAAAACCAAAAAGCTCGCCAGTCAAAAAACAATAATGGTCAGTCGAGACCATTGACTGGGGAGAGCTTTTTGGTTTTTTATACTAGTTTACTGAAGAGGATCCAAAAAGGGTTGAAACGTTTAAATATATTTGTGCCAATGTAACCTTTTGATTGCACTATTTAATCTGTGCCTAGACTCTTAAACGCCCTTCCTTGTTTTACTTCTATTTGATTGTTAAATCTTAGAGCCATTTTAATTCTTCTGTTTTTTAAGAAATAAAGTATTCACCGTTCAACCTTGAACCATACAGTGTTTTCATCCCTTATTATTAACATTACGTTATCGTGATCCTGACGCCATTGTGGACGTAACCAACGCGCACAATATACGCGCGTAGACCGAAAATCCGTGACCCGGAATCCCATGGGCGAGATTAGCTGTGTACGCCATGCGGAGAGCCGAACAAATTTACAGCTGTGGGACGGAGAAGAGGTGTGGAGGAGACTACGGTTTTCACGGTTAATTTTATCGGTGTAAAATGAGCAATCGAGCAAAGAGATACTTTGACTATGTCAGCGCTTAATAAGAGAAACGGGACGGTTAATGACGGGCAGCTTGGGAAAATATAAGTGGGATTCACTCAGAAAAATCTCTCCGCAGAATCTATCCGCCGCGCCGGTCTCCTCCTTTAATATCCATCAACTGAATTTTTTATCGCGAAAGCGCAAAGATAAGATGTCTTTGACGTGGCTGCTGAATAAATAACCGGGATTCCGCGTGGATTATCTAGCGCCGCGCGACTAATACCACGCGAGGATTTGAATTTACGTCGTCAGAGGCGACGTCATGTACGCGATTGTTGAAAGAATACTCGACGCGACCGTCGCGTAGGAGAAAACTGCAAGAAATGGTACTTCATGGCTCCGACACACAAAATACGAAGAAGAAGGTTTTCTTCTCTTCGAGGAGAAGGAGGAAAAGCGTAACAACAATGGCCGTCTCGAGAATTGTCAATGTGTTGCCGTCACTACCGTGAAAACAGCTGACTTCAATCGTAATGCGTTTAATCATCAAGCTCGACGAATCGCGCTCTCCTTCCTACGCTACTTACTATCCATTCTCACTCTCCCCGATTACTCCTTTCCTCCCTCTCTCTTCCACGACGTTTTACGTTGATAGCATCTCACCGAAGAACGCGGAAATATCGCAGAAACTCCGTGGAAAGTGTCAGGAATAAGAAACCCTGACTCTCTTTCCTTTCTCTCTCTCCCCCTCTCTCCCTCTCTTTATTCCTCCTCCTCTCCTTTTTTTTCTCTCTCTTTTTCCCTCCCCCTTCCTCTCTTTATTTCTCCTCCTCTCCTTTCTCTCTCTCTCTCTCTCTCTCTCTCTCTCTCTCTCTCTCTCTTTCGCTCTCGCTCTCTCTTTCTGTCTCGTGCAGAAATCTCCCGCGAGCCCCGGACAATCCGAGAGGGTCGGTACGCCGCGACGGACGGCAACCGCTTTTGTGCCCTGGGGAATGTCGCTCGGGGGCGCCGCGGAGGAAGAGCGAGGCACCAACAGCCGTGAGAGGCGAATCCGTGCAACGACGTCGGCGTAATTGTGTAACTTCGTGGTTGCGACGTACGAAACAATAACCGCCGGCAAATCGCATCAAACAATACCACGGCAGATTGCATCTTCCCGGGCGCGATGCGCGCGTCTCCTTTTTTCGCGCTGATCTCCTTTGTCCTCGGTCCTCGAGTCGACTTTGCTGTGTCCTCCCGACAAATAACTGGGCGCCTCTATCGCGCTGCGACATCGTGATTGTCAAAGGCTACCGCCTTTGGTGACTCGTGTGCCAGTGGAGCGCACGTAGGAGACGGCGGATAAAACGCGTTATCGGGTACAGAAACGATTACGTCTCTTGGCGCGCAAGTTTCGAGTGTGAGCCAAAGGGAGAGAAAGAGAGATAGATGGATAAGATAGATGAAGGGGTAGCGGGGCAAGCGCGAAAGGGCTCTCGACAAGAAGAAAATGTCCTTTCCTATCGTTTTCTGATAACCTCTGGGGGGACACCGCCCTCACGATAAAAAAGAATGTCTTCGCGCGATGATAACGTGAGAAGAGGTATAAGAATAGGAAAGCAGAAATCTTTACACACACATTCGCCAGCCATATTGCTAAGCTACGTGAGTATCGCGTGATGTGTAAGATGTTATCGATACGAAAGCCAGACGAATTAATTGTGGCTGCAATTGAATATAATCGTAAAAATGAGTTTTTCAAAATTGAGAACTAACTCGCACTACGAACACAAAAAATTCCAAACACCTGGATTATTACCAGGGTGTCCGATAACTTATAGAGAAATCAAGGGTAAATTACGTTAAATTGAACAAAAAATTTCCCTATCATTTTGCAAACAACACGTAAAGTTCTAAGTTATTAATAAAAAAAATTTGTGAATGATTACGCGCCATACGGTAGATGAACTGTGATGGCGACGACTGCCGCTGTATGCTTGTACATATTAGATCAAACTGAACAAAAAAGTTCTCATTTTCCGAATGACTATGTAGGTGTTTAATTATTAGTTAAAAAAATGATGCATTAACTGTACACCAAACTTTTTTAATTAATAACTAAACATGTACGTGGTCATTTTGATCACATTTGGGGGAGGGGGGAATCATTTGACCTAATATATAAACATATAGCGGCAGATATTGCTATCACAATTCATCTATCATATGGCGCGTAATTATTCACGAATCTTCTTTGATTAATAACTTACAATTTTACATCGTTGTTCGCAAAATAGTAAAGAAATTTTTTGTTCAGTTTGACCTAATTTACCTATACACCGCGACTCCTCTGTGAGTTATCGGACACTTTGTATAAAGGACATGCATATGTAATATGATACATTCTATCAGAGTAACAAAAGTTGTACAAAGGTGGAGGATTACACGAATTGTTATTCCGCACTGATGTGAATGATGTCCATGATTATTTTAATGTAATACATTTTAAGCAATGTCACATTATCTTATTTCACATTATCTTATCTTAATGCACTGCATTTTAAACAATGTCACATTAGCATAAATATGATGACACGAAATATACAACATTATTTTTAAGCTTTAATAATGGCCATCGCAAGAACATGGCGTATTGTCATAAATTCTCATAAATTCGATTGTTGGAATAAATTCCAACAAAGACACTTTCCCTTACAAAAAGCGCAATTTGTTCGGTCGCGTTTGCTTGTCAGTATTGTTCAACTATAACTATGGGAGTGGTTATTTTGTATAATATAGATTTTACGTCGTCGTCCCTGTACGTAAAGTTAAATCTCAACGAATAATTCTTCCGCAAAGTACACATCCCATTAATAGGTTTATTATATGCTGCCATCTTCTATTATGCATTCGCATTTCCTTTATAACTGTTCTATGTACCATTACACAAAAAGGGAACAAACGAGAACTTACCCTACGACAACGTAATCCTTTAGACGCGAGTTGCGTTTCATTCACGAGAATCATTTTATCGATATGAAATTAAAACTGTACGATCCGAGCGTGACAATATTGCTCGTCATTCACCCGTGCGGTGAATGACGAACAATAATTTGTTATAGATTTTTCCAGTCTTTAACGCGTACAGAGTTAATGGAGGCAGGAAGTTTCACAATCTGTTCATTGGCAGTTCATTCATTGTCTCGCATCAAATTCTTTTAAATGTTTCAGGAAAAATAATGAATGAAGTAATATCACTAGTGACGAGATAATATTGTGAGGAGAGACTGGAGCTATTTAGCCACCAGGATAAGTTAGCAAAATCGATTATTTTTATTGTTCATTAACAAATTTCAGAATCAAGCAAGCAGAGATTTTAAAGCCATCTTTAATATGTTTAAAAATCTTGCTTATTTAATTTTGTAACTTGTTAGGAAATACTAGAAATAATCGGTTTTTTTAACTTATCCCGATAGCCGACTAGCCACGTCTGCCTTATCTAATTTCTGTAAAAATATCTAGTTTCTTGTTTTTGTAATATCATATATTTGACATGTTTGATATTTCAGTTTGACATAGCGTATGTTGAACAATGAGCCTAGTATTTTATTTTAATTATTTCTAATAATGACAGTGAATAATAATAAGTGGTCAATGCAAGTATTACGCAACATAATTGCTACAACATGACGAATGTATTCGTTATACGCCCATTCTATTGGAAATTTTGAATACTTATGCTCGTGAACATTACATTCATTCGGCTTGATTTAAAAGTATTAAATGTGTATCTCGAAGTATATATATATATATATATATATATATATATATATATATATATATATAAAAGACGGAATTAGATCGTAATAACTATTTCTGCGCGACGAAGAACATCATCTTACGAACCAGACCAAATCTAATGCGATATAATGTATTACGGAGGTCTGTAATTGGATTAGACAGTTGCGATCAATCACACTCTGCGCCTTTTTCTTTCGTACGCAAGAAGAAGAAAATATGTAGCAAAAGACTTTTGTTGACGAACGTTTAGCTAGATAATTTTTGTCTATAAAAGCTAAATAATATTGGTATATAAAAAGAACAGATAATAAGGATGAAAAAGGGAAAGAGGGATGCATATGAAATAAAAAAAGAACTACAAACAAAAAGAGAAACAGAACACATATTTAAATTTAAAAAAATATATAATGTTTTTTTCGCACGTGTGCGCATAATTATGATTAAATGTTACAGCTTTAAGTAATCTTTTTCTTAATATCAACTGATATTTTTATCCAGAAATATTTAAGAATTATTATTTTTAACAATTTATATATAATTACCGATGTGCAAATTAATACTACAAACATAACGATCGATAAAATTGCTATAACGTCCATATCATATCTCTTGTACCAAGGTTCGTGAGCGATATTGGTGTGAAGATGAGGAGCACCTTTGTGACGAATGACAAACTCCGTCCACCAAATTGCGTTTTCCAGCCTATTATAAGGCTCATCATTACTTAGTGCTTTGATGTCGAGCATTCTCTCTTTATATCTAAGGAGAACAAATGAAAATTTATGTATAGAATGGCAGCGATTGAATTTAATTTTGATTACGTAAAAATCTTAATATACATGTAGAATAATTGTGACCCTACAATGTATCTACAATATATATATATGCATGTGCGCGCGCGTATGTGTGTGTAACCTATTTGACAATATTCTTTTATAGCTCGAGCGTTCTTTTCTTGGAAAAGTTCTCAAAGAAGTTTGGCGATGAGAAAAGGAACGAATAGAGAGTTTTGGTCGTTAGACAACCAACAAATTTCATTGAAACGAACTATACACTCTCTTATTTAACTACTTATGTTGAAATCACGTTTTACAGATATCCTACTATTTGCGAACTTGTATAATAGTATCCAGCACATTTCAAATACGCAACGTATTATATACTATATTCTATTTTCTTTGAGCGTTATACTTAAATATACACAGAAAAACTATAGTTGTTGCATTCACATATGCTATAGTTAGAAAAAAATTTTTGTGATTTTAAGTAAAATAAATATGATAAAGTGGATATTGAAAGTTACTGTTATTACATGCCCATCTATATAGTTCTCATAGCCCTAGTTTTTATGATATATAATATTCAGTCAGTATATATATATATATATATATAGTTGCTTTAACTAAAAAAATATTGCTATCTCTTTGCTGTAGTCAGTCTACAGAACAAATACTATTGCATAGAGAAATCTGTTTGGTTGCATACAGCACTGAAAGTACTACTCAAATATATATGAATAAGCAATGATGAAGGTTAAGGTACTACGGATATACTACAAACATCTAGTATACATGGGCGAAAAATAACATTAATATTTTGTTATGGCAACCATATTTAGACAAGTAATATTCTTAGTATTTTCTATATATTTCAATGATAATTTGAAAAGAAGGATTTTACTTTCTATTAATTAAAATATACCTTTTATTATAATTATACCTTTTATCGGTTATAATATCCATTATAGATGAGTTCAGTTCTTTTTCGGAGAAAGTAGTAATATCTAAACTCTTTGCGACACCAAGAAATGTCATTTTGTTTATGTTAGTGCACTGATCGGCCAATATTGGTATCCCCAAAAGTGGCACCCCGTAATGGATAGCTTCCTCTGTGCTTTGAAGCCCGCCTTGATATATGAACAGTTTAATGTTCGGATGAGCTAGACAAAAAAAGATGAAATAAAATTATATATCTTGCAAGCATGACTATATAAAAATATGATGTAAATTTATTTGATTTTTTATATGTTGCTTATCGATTTACCGAGAATGCTTCGTTGAGGGAACCACTTAGCAATATAGATATTATCATACTTGTCTGGCAAATGTCCATCAAACTTCCACACTATCTTGTACGGCAAACTTGTAAGTACATTATAAAATACACGTTGTACATCATTCGGTAACGACATTACTTTAACGTTTGTGCCTAGACTCACATAGATGAATCCATTTGGTGTGTCGTTTAAAAATTTTTCCAAATTCTAGAACAATAAAATTATCCAGCATCTATTCTAAGAATTTGAAATATTGTTGTTTGAGAACGTAATATTTACATTTGATAAAGGTGGAGGTTCCTTCATTATATGAAGATTTCCAGTCTGTATTACTTTCAGTGATTGTGGTCTGCTGAACGAAGTGATTTCCCGTTGACTGCAGAATATAATACTGATATTCTTCATCATCTCATTTATATCGGGTACTTTACCCAAGTATTTCTCCACTAGCGCTTGCTGTTGCGGCACAAATTGATTAAATAAATAATACAAGAAATGCCACAATCGAATGAAATTTTTCATCCTCTGCCACAATGACAGATTAAAACCAGTCCTATATTCCATTTCCCAAGTAGAAGGATGCGATGGTAAAACGGGTACACCAAGATTATAGTAAGCATCAGAGGGTAACGGTAACGACCATATACCTACAAATAAATGCAAAAGTATAACGCAAAAAGCTTCTCACACGCGATTCGCGAAACGAGATATAAGTTTACGCAAGCGAAGCTCTCCAGATAAACAAATGTAATACGTAAATTTGGTAGCAACTTTATTCGCCGATGTGTAACGATTTCATCTCTTACGAGTTCTTCACATAGCACCTATTCTTATCAGGATGACGAAACAGGAGCACAAAAAGAATTATTACAAAATTTATTCAAAATAATATGTTACGTAAACAGTATGATGTGAAAATTTAAAGATAACTGTATTGAACTATAACAAAAAATGTACATTATTGTGTGTATGATGTAAATTTAATAATTAATTAATAATATTGTGAAAGTACATTTTGGAATTGGAAATTGTTATATTAAACTTTAAGACTGTTTAAAAATAAAAAAAGCGTGACAAAAGTTTTCCATTGTCTCACGTCGTGACAATTGTCTATTCGAGTCTGTACGGGATGATTGTCAACATGTCGAATATTCCAGTTTGATACCGACACGATCTGCACGAAACTATTCGCATGAAACACACGATTGACGAGGAATGCAAAAAATTGCCGTTACGATTCTTACCTATAACAGGCGCGTTAAATCTATGCGCCAGGGCGTAGATGGCAGGGGCCACGTGTATTTCAATAAATACTACGTCGAACTGTTCACCACTGTTCGGTGCGTAGAGTTTACGTACTTCCTGATGCTCAAGAATGTTCTTCGTTAGATCCGTGAAGATGTCCCACATGATATTCTGTTCCATGTCTAGCCAAGTAGAGATGAATCTCAGCTTGGTGTAATCAGTCGTGAATATCCCATACTGAGATCGCAAATCGATTTCCGTCAAATTCGTCAAGTTGAGATCTCCGACAGGGTTTGTCGTCAAAACAACGACTTTATGTCCCCGTTGACTGAGAGCTGTCCATAGCGATTGAAACGGTATAAGGTGACTGTAAGATGGTATTGTAGAGACTACCAAGATCCTCGCACTTTCCGTCAGCGTAATGACACCCAGAAAGCATGCTAGCCAGAATGCCGGAGTCGTATTGACCCTGATTTCGCCCCGATTTAATATGTAACATGAGTTATTATTTTGAAGTGGTCGAGAATATTTTCGGAGATGATAAAGTGCAGATTGATGATATAAATCAGAACTCGGCAAGCGATACATTTTCCGGCCGATTTTCGGAAGGTTCCGCCTCGCGTTATTCCCCTTGCTTAATTGTCCCGCGACTAATCTACGAAGTGCTTGAGCATCGAGCAAAAATGCATCGCTTGCCGAGTTCTGATATAAATTATATCACTTGGCTGTATACTTACATATTTGGTTAAAAAGAAATAGAGTAACGATACAATCGCGAAGCCAAATTATATCCGTGAGGCTTCACACTTTATCGCCTTGATTCGTGAAATATGATACTTTGTTCCCGCCACGAATAGTGTGCGCAAGGTGATTTCAACACAACTGTCGTGATAAAACAATATAAAAATCTTTATCTTACGTCTATCTTTTTTCCTCTTTAAAGATCTATATATTTCTCTATGTATGATAACATGCTCATGAATCTTATATAAAATTGATACGAATTTCTTATCTCTTTACTTACATACACTTACCGTACGTTAGACGTTATTTAGACGTATTAGATGCGTTATATACAAATAATTTATTTTCTTGCGGAATGATTAGATTAGGTAATTATTGTTATGTAAAACACAGCCTTTTTTGCATCAATATGCAAATTTCATAACTTGTAACTGCACGTATATACATTCCGGTGTATATAATTATCAGATTCACGTCACAGAATGTAGGTCCTCTATTCGATATTTTTCTAAAAAAATATAGAATAAGTTATGTTGATTTATTTTTTTTGAAGAGAAAGTGCAGGAAGAGAGGCGGAGCCTTTTGCATATACGTGTGCTGTTTGCCGTATTTCAATATATGCTGTGTGCAAAAATTATGTTGCTTTTATAAAACTTTTTTGTTATTTTTTGAGATTAACGAAAGAAGTTTTATAAATATAATGATCAAAAAAACGATAAATATAATGGCAATGGATGTGAATCTGATAATTATACACATCGAGTCATCAATCATGCGGTTAAAACGTTATCATGCGGTTATTACGTTCTTCTTTAAAATTACGAAACTTCTTTTATTAATAACTTTTTAACAAACAAAGACTGCCGTCTAAAATCTTTTAAACGTTACTAAAAGTCATGTCCTTGACAATATATGTTAAGGTTATCAGCGAGGTGTCCCTTAAAGTAAATAATTACTAATTTTTTAAAAATCCACGTAATACCTCGAGATATTCATGAAAAAAGATTGACGAACTAGAGCGCGCGACGTTGTGGGACGAGCTCTGTAAAGTTCACGAGGTTTCACCAGAAATGGCTAAAATGCGACTATTTCTCATAGTGGCCTACAATATGTGGAGTAAGCTTAGTGTAAGTTGAAGTAAGAAATGAAAATAATTTATTTTGCTTTTACGCTTATATTCTAACTCCCTTACACCGAAAGTATTCCTCTTAAGTAACAAATATACTTTAAGTGTAAGGGACTTAGAGTATAAGTAAAATAAATTATTTTCATTTCTTCCAACTTGCGTCAAGCTTACTCTGCACATTGTAAACGGCCATTTACAACTCGCTTGCAATACGCCAAAGAACAATTATCTATGCACTATTTGCATCATTATTTCGTCTTCAGTTGTCAACCAATATTCACACATATTAATGTTATATTCTGAAAACCCACAGAACTAAATGAGTGAAACCATAGAAGGAGGAGAGCGTACTAAGTGGCGGCGGGATGCCGTGCGTTCGGGATCTGCGTATTTTTTCGTTCCAGAGAGAGAAAAATATCAAAAGTGCGGTTTGCTAGGCCGGGACTCGAACCCGGAACAAATACATAATTTAACTAAACTATTGCCTTCGAATTTTGGATAGCTGATTTAGGGATATTTAAACATAAGCAGATTATACTGTTGGGTTTCAGAGTAAATAAATCTCTTTTATTTGAATCTTATTCTCTGGATATTAAAAAATATAATTGTAATACAATATAATATTTGAAAATATAGTTATGGTACACTTATTGGTTATAATAACAATAGAGGAATTTAAAGGAAAAAGGGAATAAAAAGAGGCTTGCTCAATTATTGACTGATGTGAATTTTTACTGACCTTTTTGCTACTATGCCGACAACTTATGTTGATATTATTTCGAAACCGCTCAAGACTGAACTGCTGACCACTGAAATTAACTCGACTGATAGACTAATGTCTAATGACTAGTGACTGAATGCCTGATTGATTGACTAATTGATTAGTTGTTCGATCACACACACAGCTGGCTGCGGCTTTTTTATAGCCTAGCCCGCTGTGGACTGTGCCCTCTTTTTCTTTAATAGCGATAAACGCTGCAATATATTATTTTTTAATATGACAATTAAGATACGTATTGAGATACGTATATCAAGCGACGCAGAAGTATATGTCGCTATATATCGCCTTTCTAATCTAATCGTATTTAATCGTGCGATATTGCTGTAATATATAGTTATAAGTTATGTAATAATTAAGATATTGAAACAAGTTATGTAATAATTGAGATATTGAAACAAAACAAAAAGTACCAAATAAAAAATAATAAAATAAAAATACTAAACAAAAAGTACCATACGAACAATACCAAAACAAAAATACCAAACAAAAAGAACCATACAAAAATTATCAGAACAAAAACTACAAAAACTCGGCATGCTCTAATCAATACATCATTTTTCAATATAATTATTTATAATGCTACACTAATAATTTTATGTACATTATTGAAAATATATATATTCATTACGAGAAAATCTATATTGATGTTTCGTGAATTCAAGACGGTGTGTCGCCATATATAGGATGACTTTTCTATATGATTATATTTATGAATTTATTTATTGAAGTACGCCGAGTTTTTGATCCCCGATATTAAATTCTTTTCAATTTAATACTTGTATATTTTAAGTTTACAAAAAGAGTTTACGGTATGCAATCACTTCTTTTATTAAAATAACTATGTTTATTGTGTTTATGAATTAATTCTTCTTGTAAATACACTACGTGCTCGCGACGATTTCACATTTGTTTATGAGCGACGCTAACAGTAAGGTCCTTATCTTCACTTAACATGCATACGCACCAAATCTGTTCCTTTCAGAATTATTATGATATACAAATTCAACTTTCCCGCGGTGTAAATTAGATAATGCGAATATCGACGGTACAACTTTGAAGCTTCATATCTCGGGAGTGATTTGTTTCAATTGATTTGTTATAATATATGATTGAATTTGTCTTGAAACGGAGTACCACTTCATGGAGTTCAAAATACCATTTAAAAAGTTGAATCAGGTGTGCACTGAAATATGAAATGAATGAACTTTATTAGCATAAACTTCGTTTGGGACATCCAGATTAGCATCAATTTATGACTCATTCGTCAAATTTTATTCAGAATTTGCCTACTTCGGCTTTATCTGGGCCCTACAAATACCTATTATAGAGCATTTCTGGCTAGGGTCATTACATACTTTGGTCCCATCTCGACTAATTCCTAGCCGGAACATAATTACATATCTATTTTGACATGTAGAACACATATTCAAAAACTTAATCTCTTACCAGAAATTTTACGATAATTTAATTGTTATTATTACTTCGATATGACATAATAGTTAACTTTTTGAATGTGAAAACATTTCAAAGTTAAACAACTACTGAGAACGTAATCTCGTTCAATATGTGAGATATGAGAACTAACTGATATTTCAAGATGTGTTATGGCGTCGCTTGTAACACACTATTCAAACATCGGTACAGCAAGTCTCAAACGTTGAATTATATTCTAGTGATACTTAGTATTGGGTTATGTGAGTCAGCAACGAAAACATTTTCTTACGCTTCTCTGGCTTTACGCGACTACGAGCTACGGTCAATTCGCCGCATTTGAACGTTTGGCGAGTGAAATTTCATTTGAAAGCAACGGGATACATTGCGCACGTACGTATCCGGTGGACCATGGCAAATGAAAAACTCAGTAAAACCGATAGACCGAAACCATAGAGATTCGTTTCTTTCGCTCCTCGTTCTTTTCATTTCTCACACTGCTTATTCCTCGACCGAACCACACGACTTGGAGCCCCGTTTTTCTTCCTACCGCAAGAAAGTGAAACCTCGTTGTCGAACGATGGATTTTATCAAGACCACAGATGCAATTCTTGCAAGCAACGCGCATTAATTAAAATATCATAAACGTATAACATCAACAAAATAAATTTAGTTTTACAAAATGTACAATAATATAAATGTTTGTAAAATCAATTGTGTTAATCAGATCCATTTGACATATAGATGTCTATTTGATTTATAAATCTTGTTAAGTAAATAATTTATGAGTAAAATTCGAAAATATATATAAACACCATGCTGAACATATTTTATATGGAGAGAATATTATAGTTTCCTTTTGTTACATAAATTCTTTTCAATTTTACTATTTTTCTAGTTAGCGCAGGAATAGACTATCAGTCACAGGTTTATCTTGCTAAAAAATATAGTAAAGAGAGCAGTCAAGCTCTTATAAGTTTTCAACTCCATTTTGTGACATTCGAAATTATTTTTTGACAAAATTGTAGCTATTCATAAATAAATTAAAGATGTATAAATATCAAAATAATACGACTCATTGTTTAGAAAAAAATAAAAATAGTTAATTTTTTGAATGCAAAAACACCTCAGAGCTAAATAAATATTGAAAACACAATTTCGTTCAATGTGTGAGATCTGGGAAATAACTAATATCTCAGGATGCGCTATCGCGCATTATCGTTTAATTCTGTTGTAATTTAATATCTATTAGTAGAATTTATTAATAGCCCTCTCTCTCTCTCTCTCTCTTTCTATATATATATATATATATATATATATATATATATATATTTGCTGATCACGATAGAATTAATTAACGATTAAGTTAATTGCAACTTAGTAAAAATCATCCATAGTGTGTCTGTAACTGTCTTATTACCAACATTATGAGTACCAATATTTATTGCATGGGTAAAGGAAACTGCAGAAAACTTATCTGTTCGAGTTCGCCACGGAGAGTGACTCTTTGACAGACGAGTTTTCTTGTAATTAATCGAATTGAATTTATTATCCTTGTACTCCGTCGTAATACAAAATATTATCTATTGCAGCTTCGCTCTCGAAAAACGCCTTACAGACTGGCTCTCTCTTCACAATTTTCTTTCTCCTTTAAATTTGCAAAGACTAGCTTCGTCCCAGCGAGCAGATATGTGAGGTTTTCAGGTATTGGTCAAGTTTTCGTCGCGATAAATTATGCGACCAATAACTATGTGCCAACTAAAGTGTGTCGCGATCTATGTAAAAAAAACCACGCGCTTCATGTCATCGGTTTGACGGTGTATAATCTAACGCTTTTATGAGACTTCATGTGGAGCTCTCTCCTTTTAAATCGACGGTTTTAGACATTATCAGTATTCTAATAAAAGGCTTATATTGATTACCAGAAGCGCCATATATTAGTTTTGAAATTCTTTTTCAATAATTTTCTTCTAAATAGTGAAGTGCATTACTTTGATATTTATATATATTTAATCTATCTAACACACAATAGCTACAATTATAACAAAAAATAATTAAAAATCTCGAATACTCCCCGCAAAATAAATTTAAACTTGATCACACTTTTTCGTTAGAAACATAATGAACTTTCTAATAGAATATTTCAGTTCTTAAAATATAAATAGCACAAATAAAACGAAAGAATATTGCAAAATGTCGATCTGTTCCTCGGTTACAAAATACTATAGTGACTTTTACTATAAAATTCTCTCCGTATACTAGATTTATTGTCGGAATTAAATAACTCGATTATATGCTTAATACGGTCACTTGTTTACATAAAAACCTCTAACTGTAGAACAGACAACGGCGATTAAAAAGAGACCGATCGAAATCACAAAACAATGTGCAAATAAATTGTGACGAGAGATGTCTCAGTTTCGTTAAGTATATTTGCTCGTGACACATGTGTCAATGTAAAACTACGGAATGCAAACACTTACCAGGTTTGTGCTCACGCACGCCACGTGCTTTTTCTGATTGCAAGAACGGCGCACTGTGTGCAGTCGAGTAATCATCGGATTCGTCTATCACGATCGCAAGTTCCAGTAACTTGGCAGAGCGCCGGCGATCTTTTCCATCACGTCGAAGAAAAGGATGTAATAATAATCTCGTGCGTGCTGAGCGACGCTCACGTACTATTCTCGCAAACATTCCACACCTATATGCCTCGTGCAATTCGTCACATGTGTACAAAGTATTATACTATATATAGGATGTCCCAGAATAATTTTTTATTTAGAAATTTAAAGACCTTACATATATTCACATGTTTAATTATTTTCACCTCAATCCGTTCTATGTTCCCACAAAAATTGCGGGGGAAACTCTGGAACACCCTGTAAAGTAACACAATTATGACGTTAAAAGCTTGCGGTAATTGTTTAAAAATGCACCGCTATTTAGCTCGATGTCCATTACTAATGGATCTTATATTATTCATATGTATAAGTTAGAATTACACGATACGTCTCAATTGACAAAGTGCTCCAAAGTTTTATCTCGAGAGCTAAACACATGGCAACGACGCAAAAGTAATATGTTCTAATCTCTTGATACGTCTTATACGTCTCTGATTAGGCTATAGAGCGAACATGTCAATACCGCGTTTTTGTGAAATATACAGGGTGTCTCAAGCTTTCCTCCGCAATTTTTGTAGGAACGTAGAACGAATTGAGGTGAACATAAAAGTTCTATCCTTTTGTGCTATTTGCAATAATAATCGAGATATTAATTAAAGAAAATTGATAAATGATCATGCGCGATATGCTAAATGAGCTATAGTGGCTCCGTCTGCTGTTACTTACTGATACATTAAGTCAAACTAAACAAAAAATCTTCTACTATTTTGCAAATGACTACATAGATTTTTAGATATTAATTAAAGAAAATTTGTGCATTATCGCGCATGATTATGTAACAATTTTCTTTCATTAATAACTAAAAGCATTAGTACGTAATTATTTACAAAATTATGAGAAGCTTTTTTGATCAATTTGACCTATAATGTGTGCAAGCACACAATAGCTTATCTATCATATCGCGCGTGATTATTTACTAATCTTCTTTAATTAATATCTCGACTATTATTGCGAATATTGCAAAATAGTATGAGACTTTTATTTTTACCTCAATCCGTTCTACGTTCCCACAAAAATTGCGGAGGAAACTCTGGAACACTCTGTATACGAAATAACACAACTATGACATTAAAAGCTTGCAGTAATTGTTAAAAATGCGCCGTTATTTGGCTGGATGTCCATTACTAATGGATTGCTTTATTAACGATCCAATAGTACCGGTGAATATTAAATACCTGATAGCAACTGAATTTAATATTCATCGTCGTTATTAATAACTCAGTAAATCAATGTTACAATACAAAATATAACGCGGCACAAAATTTTCTTAATGCAAAAAATCGAAGCTTTTTGAGATGTCCCTGGTTCAATTGCATAACATTGGCGAACTTGGCTAAATGGCTTCGCAAGAAGAGTTGTAGTTTACAAGGGAACCTTGCAAGTCCGAAAATTCAGATTTCAATGACACTTGACTTAAATGTAGGTTAAGTAAATAAATAAATTCAAAAGTTTTTAGTTGCAGCTGAAAAGAGTTTGAGGAGGTAAAACCACTCTGCAAAGATACAGAGACTTTCGATTTTTTTCAATGCGCCTCGTAAACTAAATGAGATATCAAAAAATGTTTAATACAAAAGTTTTATAGGAAAATATTCATCTACTTAAATACGCTATTTATTTTCCAAGAAGAAATTATTTTCACCCTTTGTAACTATATAACAAATTATTTATTATGTTAAAATATTTAAATAAAATTTGGCATAAATGCAGGTTGAATAAAAACATTAATCTAAAAAATGTCTATGAGTAGTAAAGAACAGTCTGAAAGCATGAACTCATTACTCAAAGATATAGAGCCTTCGTTTTTCCGAAATAGCTCGTAAACTATGAGATATCGACATGAGATGTTCTGTGTAAAAATTTTATAATAAAAATATTTCTATTTAACTGTGTCATTTATTAAAAAAAAAGGATTATTTTAAAGAACTCCTTTTCCTTGTACTCCTTATGTGAAAATATATTTTTGTGTGTTATAACATTATAAGATTATCATTAAGTTAAGGTGAGTTGTATTATTTACATTTCACATGTATTCATGCTTATAACCAATTGCATTGACTCATATTTTCAAGCATATATACGCATTTTGTCTTTATTATACGTAAGGTAAAAGTACTAATACCCCGACATGTATCTAATCCTGGATACTCTTTTATTTTAATCTTTAGATATAAATATTTAAATTTTTAACATAAAATATATGTACAAATATTGAGTATGTAAATATATTCTATGTTGAAAGTTTAACTATTTATATTTAAAGACCAAACAATAAGAATGTCCAGGATAAGGTACGTGCCCAGAAATTGGTATCTTTATGTTATGTACGGACATTATGTTATCACTTTTTTACGTAATAACAACGCAGTGTAAAAATATACAATTCGCAATTATGATGCAATTATTCTGTTAAAAACACATATTTCTTTTACACTAATATAACACAGTATACATGAGATATAATAATCTTAATAATATAAGATATGGTTTGCGTCATTCATAAGACTGGCATATATATAATGCATATAAATAATTCATATGCATATTTTCAGTATAAATAGCGAGCGTAGCAATAGATAACACAATATATACGTCAATACTACATTAGAATATCAAAAATATTGAGAATATATCCGACATATATAGAATTCACAGCAGATGATGAAATAGAAGTATTTGAAGAGAATAATGATGAAGATATGATTTTGGAGGTTCTGGATTTTGGAGACATCTTGTACGGATCATGTTATAGATACAAGATATGATAATCTCAATATAAAGTCATAAGACTGACATATAAATAATGCATATAAATAATGCATGCATGTATTTTCAGTATAAAGTATAAACAGCAAGTATAGCGATTGGTTCTATGAAAGATCGTCGAAAATCATTGTGTTATTAGAAGTTAGTAATGTCTTTATCTCAAATTATTGTCTCAACTATTTCGATAGGAACTCACAAAAGAAGAGATACATATAAAGAAAATCTGTTGTATATTTTCGGACGTTTTTAAATATTTTAAAGGAACTAGCGATAGGAAACGGATTATCCATAACTTAGAATTGCGATGAACGTTATAAAGAACAAATCAATCTTTCTTCATTTCAAAACCAACGTGAATATTTTAGGTAATTTTTATTAAAACGAAACGTAATATGTTACATGTAAATTCTGTGAATATTTTTAAGCTGTTAATTATTTCATTTTATCGCTTGGCGTCTTTGATGTTATTTATATACCGCGGCGTGGTGAGCTGCGGTCTGCTAACAATGAGCAAGTCCGCATTTCACGGTTACGCTGTACACAAATTGTTTCGACTTACTTCGGGAATCCTATTGACAATTTTATATTGCCTGTGTCTTTATCCGTTAATCACAGTACAGATATTATTCTTACGTTTTTTACTGCTATTCTGTATATTTTTAGGATTTCTTGACGGTTTTAGGATTTTTTAGGATTTCTTAACAATTAACATCTTTCTGTATTGTTAATTTTTTAATACAGATTTTATATTGATTTTTACTGATCTTATTTTTTTCGACTGACTATTCTTCACACGCTGCAAACTCAAAAACGTAGCAGTGCGGATATTCTGGACTTCTGGACTTCGTACATAACTAATTATCGCAGCGATTTTCTACGTTTTTTTTTGTCGTTTTTTACATTGTTTGTCATATTATTGTCCGGTACTATGTTATAGTATGTATTGCGCATCCGTTTTATGCTTTATTGGCTTGCTCCACCGCTTCCGATCGGCTGACCATATCTCTTTCTAATTATTTTTTGTATCACAAACCATAATTCTTTAATTATTGGTTACCACTGAAGAGGGTCCACTGTAGGGACTAGAACGCGTCTAGTGTATATGAGTGTTATGTTTTGAAAAATAATACAGTTTCCTAACATGTCTTAAGGACAAATACTAACCAATTTCGTCGAGTTAATTTAATCACACTATTTGAACCGTGTATTGGCTCTTAATAGGCCAACACACTCTTAATTCCCTTCTAATTTTACTTCATTTTAAGTTACAAATATTTCACCAACATCTATAAATGAGAAGGAAACAGAATTATGCGATATAACATATACGATATGAATTATGCGAAGGATATTATAACAAAAGCAATAGACATTATTATTGTATACATATACATCAACACTACATTAGAATTTCAAAAGTATTAGGAACACGATGTACTCGACGTAATCTAGCTCTTGTGGAATTGAAGTGATAGTCATAAAAGTTCTGTACCGTTTTAAGATATTCAATAATTATCGAGAATTAACGAAAGAAGATTTGTGAATAATCATACGAGATATGGTAAATGAGCTGTAATATCGACGTCTGTCATCATTTGCTTGCATATTAAGTCAAATTGAACCAAAAAAGTCCTCTACCTTTTCTTAATAATTTTATAGATTTCTAGTTATTAATTAAAGAACGTTAATATATTATCGCGAGTCACTATCCACCAATCTACTTTAATTAATAGTTAAAAATCTGCAAATCTTTTTGTTTGACCTAATATAAACTTTACAAAAAAATGTCAGTATTTTGTCGGCAAAGTTTTCAGTTTAGTATCTTAGTATCTCCTTAAAACTGCTACAAAAACAAGAGAAGTTTATAGCATACAACAGCAAATGTCGCTATTACAGCTCGTCTAGCATATCTTGCGTGATCATTCACAAGTTTTTAATTAATATCACGATAATTGCGAATATTTCAAGTCGATATAGGAATTTTATGTTCATCCTAACCCATACTATGTCTCTACGAGAGCTTCGAAAATTGTTCTAAGATATCCTAAATATAACAAAAACGTAATATGTTATATATATTTGAAAATTTGTTAAATCAATATTTTGTAATGAATATTCTTACGGTTTAATGCAACTGATTATGAATATATGGATATAAAATAACATGTGAAATATAAATAATATGACTCATCTTAACTTGATAATAATCTTACAATATTATAACATAACAAATACTTTTTCATATAAAAATACAAAGAATAAATTCTTATAAATAGTCTTTAAAAAAAAATGAATGACGCAGTTAAATAGAAATATTTTAATTATAAAATCTCTATACAAAATATTTGTTAATATTTTATGTATTTTACGAGATATTTCGAAGAAAAAATGAAAGTACTATATCTTTGAATGATTGTTTTATGTCTTCAAATTGTCTTTTAACACATCAATTGAAATTTTCTAGATTAATGTTTTTATTTAACCTGCATTTATGTCAAATTTTATTAAAATATTTTAACACAATAGATCATTTGTTATATAGGGAGTATAAAAATGAATTTTTGAAAATAATTTTTTTCTCGAAAAAAATATGACGTGGTTAAATAGAAATAATTTTCTTATAGAACTTTTGTATAAAATATGTTTTGATATTTTATTTAGTTTATGAAACATATTGTAAAATCGAAAGTCTCTATATCTTTAAAAAGTGGTTTAATCTCTTCAAACCGTTTTATAGTCACAACTGAAAATTCCTGAAATTCATTTATTTATCTAGCCTACATTTATGCCAAGTTTCATTAAAATCTGATTTTTCGGGTTTATGAAATTCTCTTGTTAATAAATTGTACAGTCAGCGTCATATATGTCATACCATTCTCTAAATCGAGCGTTATATGATTTTCAATTTTATATATAAAATCTAAAACATAATGAAAGCATTAGAATCCTACTGTTATAGTTATAATTACTTATACGATTTCCAGCCGTGTGCGTGAGGCTAAGCATCATGTAATTCTCGGTCTAATAATACGAGATGTACATAACACATACAATATTATTTGTATAACGATACATCTAATTGTAAGATAAGATATAAAACTGTGCTATTTAAACGTTGCGTTCGGCGCTCTGGTTTTCTAATTTCTATTTTTAAAGTCCATATATTGTATACATAATTGTGCCAAACTATTTTCGTAACTGGTACGACGTAACTGGACGACTTTTTTAAGTCGTCATAAAATTTCGTTACTGCGAGAGTAAATAACCAGGTTAAGTTATTTTAAATTTTTTGCGTTATTATTATGTAATTATAAAAAAATGCACAGACAAGATATCTCGTAACCTGTCCTCTTTTACAGCGTATAATTTGCGAAACGCGAAATATCTACTGAGTCATACACTGCATTATCACACGCATATTTCAAACATCATTTCTTTCGTATATTATTATTATTCGTATATATTATTATTCGTATTACTAATGATACGTACACAAAAAAAACTTCACGTGTTATAAACTTCTCTTATTTTCGTAGCAGTCTTAAGGAGATAAACTGAAGTGGAAAACTTTGCCGACAGAATACTGACATTTTTCTGTAAAATTTATATCGTAATTTTATATCTTTTGGTTGTACAAAATTACACATGCTTTTACGCAATGAAAGTAAAAAATAAATAGTGCAAAAATAAATAGAAGCATTGCTCAATATGTAACGAGAACAAAAAAATTTTTAAGTATAAAATCTCAAGTTAAATCTCTCTGTTAATTAGCGTAATATTTGCGTAATTCAAAAGTTCCGTAGCTTGTATATACCAGTGATTTTTAGAAACTAATAAAAAACTAAAGTAGATATAATAAAAAAAGTTAATGAAAGAGTAAAAGTAAGTATAAACAATAAATTTTTTTCTTCATTTGTATTTTATCTACTCGCACTTTTTTTATGAACTCTCTTTTGACACTTTATCTATTTAATCCATTTTTTCTTAATGAATTTAACTTAAATAATCAAGTGCAAGTAAAATTATAGATTGATTTGGTTATAAATCTCAATTAAAACTTAATAATAAATGAAATTTTCATTAAACTCATCTTTCGTAACCTCACTTTTCATTAAATTCATCTTTCGTAACATTCAATATGATAAAGAAAACCAGAAAAATTCATCGATTGTTGTCAAATCAAGAAAAAATCATCAGATTTTTTAATTGAAATATTTTAAATATTTTAAATATTTTAATTTTGAAATATTTCTTACTTTGAACAGCGTGAATATTCTGTTATAAACAAGTCATCAACACTACGCATTGAGTTGGCTATTTATTCTATGCGTGCAGGTCAGGTCAAGTTAGCTTGCGAGAGTGCAGACATAGAGAGATAACGTCGTTCGAATTTACCCCGCGTTCGCAATTACCCCACTGAAATTGTTCGCAATTACTCCAAATGATCAAGTTACAATAAAATTGCATGAAACAAAAGAGAATGGTTTTATAACTAGAGTTTGACGTTAACAAATGAAATTTTCATATCACTCACTTTTTGAAACCAAATGTTCAACACGTTATTGAAGGAAATTAAGAAGTTTCATTGATTTATCAAACTAACAAAAAAAACATCAAATAGGTTGAAATATTTTAAAGGATCTTACTTTGGAGAGCGTGCACATTTTCTTATTTCGAACAAAGTAACAACACTAAAAATAGATTTAATTATTTATGTGTTATTTATGTGTGTATATTATATTATATTGCGAAAATAGGAACATAGAAAAATTACGTTGTTCGGATTTGCCCCGCGTTTGCAGTTACCCTACTCTCTCATACATGGTTAAATTTTTCGCTGAATTTAGTAAGACAAAATAACATGTAAGTTCTGCATAAAAGTTCTGCATATAAGTTCTATATAAAAAATACGAAAAGGATAGCCTGATTGTGTTAGTGACGGTCGTTTCTATGTTATCGACATTTTTCGAGTTTGTCATCGATTCCAGTATTCCCTTAAGCCTAATTCTCACGGAGCGTGATTTGAAGTTGTTTTTGTTGCGGGAAGCCATGCATGCTACTAAGTTCGTTTTGTAGCAAGAAATTTGACTCTCGGCTCCATGAAATTTGCTCCATTACGAACTTGACGGTTAGTTTTTCCAGACAGATTCGATGTTATTTTCCAAGCGTATTGCTAGGATCCCACACAGTTCGTCCAATCAAATATATGTCAGCTAACGTCAATCATATAATTACACTATATTTGACAGTTTATATTAGGATCCTAGCAACACGCTTAGAAAATAACACCAAATCTGTCTGGAAAAATTAATCATTAAGCTCACAACAGAGTGCGTCGAGTGTCAAATTTCTTACTGCAAAACGATCTTAGCGGCATGCGTGACTCCTCACAAAAAAAACAGTTTCAAATCACGCTCCGTGGGCATTAGGCTTTAGATTGATCAACTCTTACAACCCGAAAAGCCACTATAGTAGCGCGTCAGGGATATCATGTTTTTTTACCAATCCATCCTTTGACATGTACGAAAAAGTCCTAGTTCAAAGATTGTAAAATTCACCCGAAAGCTACCTGCTATAAGGGTTAAACCAGCGTAAGAAAGATTCCACACATCTTTTCCTCACCTTCCACGCGTTTTTTCTATTAATGATCGTTTGCACCGAATTCACCCTACCTTTAATAATTCGCATTCCTTTAATCAGGTATTACGACTTCTTGCCATCCGTAATTCGTGATGAATGAACTATTCACTCGTAACGACCGCGACGAGTGTCTATATCAAGCACATAAATACTTAGGAGAAGTTACGGAGTCCTCCGTAACCTTCGATATTATTGAAGCTCTGTAATTCTGACAACCCGAGGATAAGTTCGATAATAATGATGGAAATGTTATGGCGCGAGGTGGCCTTTCCTGAGTTAGTATCGTCCATATAAGAGTCGTAATAATAAAATTCACATTAATCTTTCACGAAACGCTCGGAAAGAGGCAAAGTTAAGGGGGAGTGGAAAGGAACGAGATGGGCGCTCGTCGCGCTTCAGGCCGGAACTGTGGAACTATTTATGACTCCAGTCCATTTGTCGAACGTCACAAGGGATTTCCGGAAATTGCTTTAAACGCGTAATGGCACGTCCGCTTTGGTAGTTTACCGGCTAGGGTTACCAGCTGCCATAACAAAATCGTTGATATTGTCCGCGATGGCACCGCCGGCGTGCGTGACTATTGCGAATCGACAAAAACGATCAGCAGACGCCAACGGATAGGTATTCTTTCCTACGTCGCTCGTGGATGCAAAGCGATTTCTAGCAATTACACGCGAATCGTACGTCTAAAATAAATTCGGTCTCGTCGGTATTAAGTTCTCCTTGGCGTCGGACGTCCCGTTCAGCGAAACGCGAATACTAGTGAGCGGAATGTCGTGGCATTCTGCAAATTGTTTCGTTGCATTCAAATTAGTCCGTGCAAAAAAACATAACAGAAAAGATAATGATAATATTAATATTAATGTATTCTTATTGATATACATGTGTAATACAAAGTTATGAGAAATAGTCTGTTTAAATGTAAATTCGCCGAAATAACTTTATGCTTCCAATTCATACATTATACAATAATAATAATGAAATATTCATAACGTATGTTTGTATTGCAGATTTTGAATCTCATTTTTCCAGCTTCTTTCGTGTATCTGATTAGTTGCGCATTTAATGAGCGCGATTGAACGAGCGAGTACGAGCGTAAAAAGATCAATTTGACAGTTTGTATGTTCAAAGATTTAATATCTTTAAACATTAAAAATTGTTTGACAAAATGAAAAAATGCTAAAATGTATTTAGATACGGATAAAATAAATGTAACGTAAAATATTGTGCGCTATATGCTATAGTTATATAAAATATACAATTAAATACTTAAAAAAATACATAAAATTCTAATCTTCGCAACACGTTTAGACTTAAAATAAACTAACATTTTAAAACGCAATGAATCTTCTCATTATCAACACTACTCTATACATAGCTTAGTTAAAAACTAATATATATACTGAAAGAAGAATTTAGTTGACAAAACCAAAATTTGATTAAAATGGTATTAACCTAATGTTTGATAATTACAACCAAAAAATTTAACTGCCGCTATTTTGCCTTTATTTCTCAGTAATATATTTATTTAATTACTAAACGAAGCAAGATAGCGGCAATTAAAATTTTTAATAGCAATTACCAAACATCTCGTTGATCCTATTTTAACCAAACGTTAGTTTTGATAGTTAAATTCTTTTTTCAATGTATTATTGCAATATGTATATAATATTCAATATCATGTAACATGTAACATTCAAAATAATAACGCGATAAGAACAGTATAATACAGTATATTATTTGATAAAGACGCGACTTTGAAGTATCCCAGTACCGTCTGAATTCTTCCGGAAGTTCGGCGCGTCTCAGCAGAGCTCAAATTATTAACCGCAACTCCCATATTGTGCCTCGTGCAGAACCGGATGGCATAATTAAGAGGGTTCCCGCTGTCGTTGACTAGCACGTGACTCGACCTCGGTACGGCCTGGCACATACATTTTCAGACATGCAAACCGGCGCTGTGAAACCGACGACGTGTCTTAGGTTCGGCTTTACCCGGCTATCTGGATCTAGTTACGAATTTGCATTACGGGATCGCCGGGATTTCCCCGCGAATTTCGTGGGCCGCGTTCGTTCAGTTCTACATCAGGGTCGTTTGTCGTTTATTTCTCGGAACATACACTAAAAAAATTATTTTTGTATTTTGAACTAAAATATGTACGTACACGATTTGATTGTCATTACTTTATTTTCACTTGTGCTACGTATTATAAAACTTAAAAGAAGTCATGGACAGTATACGATAAGCAGATAATAAGCTATATGTATATGTGTATGTGTGTGTGTTATTTTTTTAAGTATATTTACTATTTATGGTTTACAGCCTTTAAAGCAGGCGTTTTTTCATGGATCATAAATAATAAAGATAAAAAATTAATGCGCACGTTATGATGTTTTAAAATTGACTAGGAACACTGAGGAACATATTGTCACAAACCTAGGGCGTTTTACTTTGCAGAATATTGACAAAACGTCCCACTGAAAGTTTTTGTTAAACATTGTTTTATTGTTTTTTCGTGTTGTTTATATATTTGTTCTATAATTAGTAAAGACGAAAACTATAATCAGTTTGTAGTTAAATAAATTGTAATTTATATATAACGGTATATATAAAAACAAATACTTTATTAAGTTTTGAAACATTAGTTTTAAAACTTTAAAACATAGAATCTTTGTTTTAGAAGTTTTAAAACATAGAAGGTATTGTATAGTTTTACCCTATACTGAAAAAAGGATTTTATTGTCAAAACGAAAAAGTTGATACACCAAAACAAAATTTGGTTAAAATAGGATTGACCAAATATCTAATAATTGCAATCAAAATATTTAATTGGCGTTATGTGTGTTTTGCTTTCTCAATAATATATATTTCCAACTACGTGGCTCTACAATTTGTTCGTACCTAATTTCGTCCCATGTCTATAAATAATACATATAATTAGTAAATAATACATATTACACACATACTGCCATGCTAAAGAAAAAAGTGGTTAACTACATTTGTGACAACCACTTTTTTCCTTGGCATGGCAACATATATATATATATATTATGTTTAGAACGTTTTCGTAACGTAAACTTCTTTATCTTATTTATTAAAAGTGTTATACAGAGACAGCAGATTTTTATAAATATCAATTGCAAATTGCAGTCTTTTTAAACTATTTTCGCGTGAATAAATAACATCTGGATCAAACATATCTTTAGGTAAATAAAAATGTAGATGTTGGAGCGAATATTTAAACCAAATGTTGGGAGGATAGATTTTTCATACTGAAAGAAAAATCTGGTAATAATCAACAAAAACATTTGATTTGCAACAAACATTTCAGTGCAATGTTTGGTAAGAAGTATCGAATATGATAATAGTTACCAACTGCTTGATAATAATTACAAAATACAAATGCACAAATCTTCTTTAATTAATATCTAAAAATCTATGTGGTTATTTGAAAGAGACTTTTCAAAATGATAAGAGACTTTTCTGTTTAATTTGATCTAATATATAAGTATATATATGGCAGACAGCGCCACTACAGTTTATCTACTATATCGTGCGTGATCATTTACTAATCTTTTTATTAATATCAATTAATATCTCGGAATTTATTACAAATATCGCAAAACAATATGGGACTTTTATGTTCACCTCAATCCGTTCTACGTTTCTACAAAAATTGCGAGAAAAAGCCTATATATTTCACAAGAACGCGGCATGTCCGCTCTATAATCTTATCATAGACATATCAAGACACGTCGAAATATATTACGCCGTTGCCATATGTTTAGCTTTCGAGAAAAAACTTGGACGCTTTGTCAACTGAGACGTATCGTGTAGTTTTAACTTACATGTAAAATGCAAAATCTCTAAATTTCTAAATAAAAATTTATTCTGCGTGAAAGAAGAGTCTACATTCAGAGAAAATTACATTAAAGAAGAAAAATAAATATCTGGCCATCTGAAATCCAAACAATATAATTTATGTGGAGAAACTTAATTTATACACGAAACAGTATATCTGACACAACCAGATTTATATGTGGACTATAACCCACTGCTTTTCCCGTGTTTTTCTCATGTCGTTACTTCCGTCTCCGACACGCTTCAGGCGCGTTAACCTTCGCTGTCTGAAGTGAAATTTTCCATGTAATTTAGGACAAACATGTAAACATACATAGCGCTAGATAATCTGGAAAAAAGTCACATCCACGAGCGTGAGGTCGTGCACGCGAGTTTCGTCGCGCAGCTGCGGCCGAGTTTTCGTAGACGAGGGGTTTGAGATCTACACGCATACACGGATTGTACGGCCCGATGGTGCATCAGCTGGTGAGACGCACCGATGCAATGTGAGAAGGCAGACGCGTTGCAAGCGGGACTCTTAACATCGCCCTTAATACGACAGCAGGCAGTGCATGCAACGCGACGCGGTTTAGCGCGGACATGTATATTCAGTAGTTCGCTGTGAAGAGGGTAATCCGGAGTGCGCGGAAATGGACGGCGATACCACTCGCGGGTTAGAGGCTTTAAAAGCGCGAGATGGGTGCGACGCGCGACGAGAGGAGAAGAGAGGAGAGCAGAAGAAGGTGAAGGGGACAACGGCGTGCGAGGGGAGCAGCCAGCTCGCGCAATGCGACTATCGCATCCTGTAAATCATATATAATTGTAATTTATACCGCGCATCATCCTATGTTAATTATAACCGGGTCGGGGCGTAGCGTCGCGGCCGCGGCCACGACGAAACGAGTTTACGAACGCGTCGCAACGCCGGGATTTACGAGCTTCGCAGAGGGTGAGCTATCCCGTGCTGAGGGACTTCGGTCGCATCGCTCTCTCGAATGTATCCCTCCTCTTCCTTTCGTTCGTGTTTGCGTTTTCTTTTCTCTTTCTTTCTCTCTCCCTCCCTCTCTCTCTCTCTCTCTCTCTCTCTCTCTCTCTCTCTCTCTCTCTCTCTCTCTCTGTCGCTTTTTCTCTCTTATTCTTTTTTTTTATCACGATACCGCAATATCTTGTAGATAGCGACGAACGGTCGGCGCAAATGTAATGAACGACTTTCGGTGTTTTCCCGAGTCATGGAAGGTAGGAAAGGTAGGAGAAAGAGTAAAAGAGAGAGAAAGAGAAAGAAAGAGAAAATAGAATAGAGTTTATTTATACCTTAGAGTTTATTTATACCTTGGAATTAACCCTAGGTTGGATTATAACTTAGGATTACAGATGCTTCACGTAGAATATCAGATGATCATCACGCAAGGAGAATAAGAAAAATAATTGTAGATAATGCCAATTTTTACAGGACGCTGTAAATTACGCAATCAATAAGAATGTGTTATAATTGCAACGGAAAGAGGGCGAGAACGAGAGAGAAAGAGAAAAAGAGACAAAGTCAGAGAGGCGAAGTTGATCGACGAAAGCTACGAAATATTGTCCCACTTCCTGCCTGAGAATTGCCGACTGACGTACACGAATTGCGAGCGCAAGTCAATAGACCTCCATTCCTCTCCCCTTCGTGATTCGGAGTTTAATACAGGTAAGTTTGTCACAGTGTTTACGTTTATGCTTGCCAAAAATCCCGTTATTAAAGCAAGTAGAGGAATATAAGAAAGCATTCGGAAGAAACACGGAGAGACGGAGAGAATCGTGAAATCAAATGAAGAGTGAAGCATGCTGTCGTTACAGCGAACAGCGTTTCTCGCTACGACAGTATTCGCTACGACTCGCGAATTGTGGCTTTTCGGTGCGAATTTGTACGCCACCACGCAAACCCACGGCTCCGATCGCGCCGCGAATTTTCATACTTGCGATTTTTCCTTCGCCTTCGTCGCGAGTGCATCCGATCGGATGCACTCGCGGCGCTCAGATTTCGGCGTTCGTGCAGATACGAGCGATGCGGCACGTATAAATGCACACAAACGCGAATCCGATGCAATCGGCGCGGAACGGCGTAAGAGAGCACTCGAGAGCGGCGAGCTAGCTCCGGGCGGTAAATGGCGGGCGAAACGCCGGACATTTGATGCCTCCCAAGCTCATCGGTTCGCAGCTGACGTGTACAAGGAAATGGCATTTAACGGATTAAAATCAGCCGTCCAGAGAGCTAACGTGCGAGAGCTCGATAACGGCTGGCTGGAGTTGGATTTTTGTGCGTTCGGTTCTTTTTTTTTCCCAGGCCGTCCATCGCGCCGACTTATCTATATCGTTATAAAACATCGGCGTGCTATCGGGTGTCGGTCTCGACGACGATAAGAAATCTCTCGCTGGGAACGCGTGCCTCGAAAATCGACGATAAGCACCGCCAGATCGAAAATAAAAATAATATCGTGCCACTTTTAAAAAATAATTCGTGTTCTAGAGATTCTAGAGATCGACGAGAATTTGTTAAAATTCCAATCTATTGACACCTGGCGTTTATGTAATCGCTTTATTTAAACCAGTCCGTATTTAAACAATCATTTAAAGTCGACGTTAATCGCGTTCCCTTTCTTCATCCGGGAAAGATACGAATCGACGAACTTCTCTATATTTCACCTCGCTTTGAGGGACCGAAATTGGACACGCCGTCGACCCCTGAAAAAAGGGTTAACGAAAACCGATGTTATCCGTATGAAATATGCCGTTGCGGAACCGCACAATATTTTACCTCGCGGCGATGCGGCCGTTTACTCTGTCTCCCTTGCGCGCGCGGCCGATATCACGGCGAGAAACGTAACGAGATTTCGGGGATCGATGACAGATTCACAGTGGGCGCCATCATCGAATTTGCTAACGAGACCCGTGACGATACCCGCGCCATCGACTCAGCGGAACTGTCATTAAAAAAGGCCAGTTATAGCGGGCCGCCCTGTGCCGGATAAAAACACGCGGATCTGCGATTGCGGTAAACGAAGCCACTTTGTACGAAGCGAACATAATCGATACGTCTGGCCGCGTACGGGCGAACGAAACGAATGGAAAAAGCTGGACGCGGATTAAGCCACGGCGCGCGATGTCGTTGACAATTCAACGGGGTGAAAATGTTTTGCCGGCGTATCTGGTCGCGCCAGCTGTACCGTATATAGCGCCGTCTATCGCATCGGCACCGCGTATCGGGAAAGATAATTCGATGTGTAACGAATTGCTCTTTGACAAACTTTTGTGTCCCACGCGCCTTCGTGGAGCGTGACCACGTCGACTGAGCGATTCGCGTAAGCCGATTCTGAATAACGATAATCGATATCACTGATCCTTTGCGTATTATGTGAAATCGCCGCCTGAAAGGCTGTTAATGAACTGCGATCGCTCGAAATTTCTGCCTCTTCCCTTAACGCAGTCGGCTATTTATGAGAGATCTCGCGACTTCAGCGTGTTACCGTCCCGCTTTTCATCCCATTAAGATGCACTTAGGGGCTACGGCAAAAATTACGGCTAAACAAATCGTATAATGTCTGCTGTCTCTAATCATATTTAATTCATGTCCTTTTTCTCCTTATCTTTATCACAGAATGTCTGATACAACACACGTACTTATGCAGATAATTTAGATTAAATTAAGCAAAAAATTTTTCATATTAAACCTTTTTATTTTTAGGTCAGTAAGAGCTGAATTCTGATATCCAAACGAAAATTTGTTAAATGTTGGAAGCATAATAATATTTGATATTGTTAACGAATGCACCGGATAAGTTTTCCAATTTTTATAACGTACGCACGATAAATCAATCTCCCACCTACCTTTAATCTTAATTTTTAATATTAATATTAATTAATTTCCTTATTACGCTATGATTTGCAGCAGGCGCATCTTTATTTCAATGAAAGTTGAAAACTACTATCTCAGCCAAGTAGTCGAATCCGGATTTTCCCATTTGCCAGGCAAGACGTCGTACCAAATCGGCCACTAAAACTTAGTTAGAAACTATCCATTGCGTGCTTTAACACTGTCAAACATTATTATACTACATTTAGCAAATATTCGCTCCAACATTCGATTCTTACTGGCCTAAAAATATGTTTAATATAAGTTATATACTTTGAGAGCTTGTGCATATCAAGAGCCAGGATGTCTCAAAAGTAACGAACACTGTAAAAAGAGAGAATAGAAGGAATCAAAATAAAACAAAAAAATAGTCATGTACCATTTTTCGGAAATCGCAATAGTCATTAAATTATTAATTTATGGTTGCCAATCGCCCGCATACGAGGACGGCGGCCGATGTGTTGTCTACCCACAGGTGCATAGGCATTCATATTTAGCGCCCGCCGCTAACGAGGAAAAGAAGACTCGCAGAAGAAAACCAGGCCACAGGCCACAAGAGATATAAGGAAAGTTATCGAAGGGATGCATCAGCTTCCCGGCTGCAATTCAGCTTCGAGCTGAGTTCGGCTTCTTCTTCGAGCTTCTTTTAGCTCCCGCTTTTAATTCAGCATCCAACGGTGTTGGATACATAAGTTGAATTCTCAAGAATCAGCGAACGACTATGATCCGCGGCGGAGGCTTCCCTACGACCGCCTTCAAGAACAACTACATCGCCTAGTAGACCTGTATCTGTCAACAAGACTATAGACAACAATAACACGGTCGAGAACGCCGCCTAGACCCGCGTCTGCCCAGTCGACGAGACTGCAGACAACGGTAACACGTCCGAGGACATCGCCTAGACCTGAGTCTATTCAGTCGACGAGACTACAGACAACGACAACGCGGCCCAAGCGAGTGTTCACCACGTCCGACTACTCCGGAACTACAATCACCCACACCGTTTCCAACGCGTGTGCGATGATCGCAGCGGCTCCAGAAACAGCAGCGGCAGCTTCTTCGGCTCCATAGTCTACATCGAAGTCCTCCTGTATCAATAGTAATTCCTCGTCAGTCTCGACATCTTCCTCGCAGCTCTCCTCTAAGAAGTCGCGACAGCAGCATCCCTCGGGACCTCACCGATTCTCAATCTTCGCAACCTCAGGAGTAAGATATTAGAGTAGAATAACTGAGCGTGTCAAGTGCTTTCAAAATTGTAACAAGCCGACACAAACTTCTTTATACTCTAGCAAATTTTACATAAAAAGAATAAGTTCTTTTTATTCTACAAGAAAGTGCAATTATTTTTTTCTACCTTTAACTTTTTGAGCCATAAAACTGTGGGAAAAGAGAGCACGCGTTAGTCACGCTTAGAATACTCCCCATAAATTAAAATATCTGAGCTACTGGGTGCATCGAAGGCAATAGATCGGACGTAAAAGAAAAATACAATGGCTTACATCTTAATAGCGATGACGGTTGACAACGCACGGTTCTCAAAACAAATGTCTAACTCGGCGCGTGGCTGTGTCGACCAATTGTCATCACTGCTAATTTAAGTTCATCTTTACTCAAGATTTTCAACTTAACATGTTTGCTACCAACGTCATTTTGTTCGCAAAATGGTAGAAGAATTTTTTGTTTAGTTTAACCTAATTTACACGTATACGATATGAGTATATGTATCGTCATGTATCCTATATAGTTTATATTACTATATACTGTAAAAACTGATGTTAAATTTAACATTTCATGTGTCCCAAATCATCCACTCTCATTTATGTGTAAATTAAACACAAAATAAATGTGGTAAAAAATAACACGCATAATATGTAAAAAATTAACACAAAAATTTAACACTTGAATACCGTCAGGAATCACAGTTTGTGTTAAATTGACTATGAATATGTATAATGTTAAATTAACTAAAATAAAACGTTACTTTAACATTTGAGAGGAGTATTAATCTACGGTTTTGATGAAATGATAATGTTAAATTGATATAATCTATGTCTGACATATTAAATATGTCAAATATGTCAATTTAACATAACCTGTGATTCCTAACGTTATTCAAGTGTTAAATTCTTATGTTAATTTTTTACATATTATGCGTGTTATTTTTTATCACATTTATTTTGTGTTAAATTTAAATGAGAGTGGAAGATTTACACATGAAATGTATTAAATTTAACACATCAGTTTTTACAGTGTAGAATAGAACTTGGCACGCGTTGAATATTTTGGCCAACTTTTGATTTGCTTCACCTAGCGCTATTCTCAGCAACTGTATAACTTCTAAATATTTGTTTCTAATAGGGGAAGCTATTGGAAATATATGTTTATAAATTATAAATTCCGGAGTCTCGAGCGGCTTGCAGGTTGCGCACGAAGCGCGATAAGGGGAATAGGTGCTAGGTGGAGCAAGTCGAAAATCGGCCAAAATGTACAACGCGCGCTGAACTCTGCAATAATGGAAAGCTATTGGAAATATATGCAACGAAATGTGCAACACGTGCCGAGCTCTACTGTAGAAAATGCGCACATATGCATATTACGAAACGCAGCCACTATGCCTATGGCCTTGCCTCACTCCGCGGTCTTCTTACGTGGTCTTAGTCAGAGAGAACAGTGTAGCACGAAAATATAATGCGCCGGAGAGAGAACAAATACAAACACCACACTGACGCAAGGAACGAGCCGACATCTGATGTCGATATCGCGACTTTGAACGCTAATGAGTTAACGTAGCGATGTAAAACAAAAAGCAACTTCTCTAACACATATTTCCACACGTGTCTATATCGCTCTTTCATTTGGACGAATTAAGTATCATGATCGATCAACACGTTCGCTAATATAGTTTATTTGGGGAATTCTTTTTACAGAGACCACACATTACATTTGCTTTCATGTGTGAAATAGTGTGAAACAGACTTGATTTGTTTAAATGCTACGTACGATGTTATGTATGAAGCAAACTATCATTGTCGTATACATATGACGTTTGTAGAAAATATTATGTAAATAAATATAAGTAATTAAATTGGAAATCTGGAGTAAAGATGAACTTGAAATGAGAAATTGATTCATCATACATGTGTGACTGATAGCGTTCAAGCACGGCAAATGAAATGCCTAAGTATTAGTAAATTACTAACGATAATAGTCATAGTTAATGTGGTTCTGTCGTGTCTCAAATGACGTATAGAATATCAGATGGTTTGGAAACAGCTTTGAATATCACATTCTCGCATAATGATCTACGATATCATTTGTGACTGAAATTGAAGTTTCACGAAGATTGAACGTTAAACGACGTGTGTGACTACACACGTGTGTGGTACGCGCGCATACCTGATACAGAGAATTTAGATCTATGAAGAACATACACATATATATGTAAACGCAAAGTTTCACAATATTATTATGATATTATCCTCTAATATACCGCAAATGAATAGCTTTTACGACGTCACGTATAAAAGAACAGTGTAAAAGTTTCTGAAAAGTAAACTATATAACTCGAGAGAGAGAATGTATATGTGTGTGTGTTGTGTGTGCATATGCATGTATATGTTTGCGCTAGTGATACTACAGAAATAACGTTACCCTTTGCTACGGCAGTGGCGCTCTAATGCGGCACCGTTTAACCACATACAAATCATTTTACCGTAATTTACCGCAGCTTAATCACCTACGTCGTTAATTCTTGACGGAAGCTTAATGACGTAGGACAGTAATCGTACACCGTTGCGTATAAAATATTCGTCCGTCGTAATCAGAACGCTAATGACGTACACGGAAGAAAAAAAGTGTCTGCGCGATATCGTCGTTGGAATATTTAGGATTATTAATGTATTTGCTATACTCTCCTCTTCTCTCTCTCTCTCTCTCTCTCTCTCTCTCTCTCTCTCTCTCTCT